>NC_064811.1:25729441-25833315 GCF_023721935.1 Panthera uncia | reverse complement strand
ATATATATATGTATTTAGTATAAATTCCTGTAACTGAGCCCAGGAGTACAGATTGGAGTATTTCAGAAATTTTCTTTTTTTTAAATTTTTTAAATGTTTATTCATTTAAAAAATAATATTTATTTACTTTCGAGAGAGAGAGACTGAGAGAGAGAGAGAAGACACGAGCGAGGAAGGAGCAGAAAGAGAGGAAGACAGACTCCAAAGTAGGCTCCAGGCTCTGATCTGTCAGCACAGAGCCCCATGCGGGCCTCAAACCCACGAACCGCAAGAACATGATCTGAGCTGAAGTTGGAGGCTCGACTGACTGAGCCACTCAGGTGCGCCAATGTTTATTCATTTTTGAGAGAGAGAAAGAGAGAGCGTGAGCAGGGGAAGGGTAAAGAGAGAGGGAGACACAGGATCTGAAGCAGGCTCCAGGCTCCAAGCGGTCAGCACAGAGCCCAACGCGGGGCTCAAACCCACAAACCTTGAGATCACACGTGAGCCAAAGTCAGATGCTTCACTGACTGAGCCCCCCAGATACCCCTAAGAAATTGTCTAATTACTATTACTTCTTCATCCATCCATTTATCTGTTTACTCATTTGTTCAAAAATATGTTTGATCAAGTAACACTTTGTGCTGGGCACTTGGATAAGCCCTGAGAATGCATAAAATAAAATGGGCATCATGTCTGCTTGGAATCAAGAAAGGGGAGGGAAGAAGGCAAGCATTAAAACCATCATGTAAATGGGGAAGCAAAAGAGAAAAGAAACAATCAATAGGATTGTGTAACCAAGGCTAAAGGATGAGAAAAACAGTCCTAGGAATAAAAATTAAACTGAACTTGATTGAGTGTACCATTGTCAGCAAGATTATTAGCAATCGGACTCTGATCAAAGTAAAGTTTTTTGATTCCTCTCACTTGCCAGTTTCCATGCAAGTAAGAAGTTGGGCCATGATTTAAACTATGTTTCAATCTTCTGCCTGTCAGCAAAGTCCCAAGCGGAAGAAACATGTGGTAGATAAGAGAGGGATTTGGTTAAGGGGTTCCCACTGATCTAGGTTAAGAAGGTTGAATTATCACCTCAGGAATATGCAAGGGCAAAGTAGAATTTAAAATAGAAGAATGACAGTCAGATTTTGCGGTTTCAGAAGATCACACAGATTAGAAGGGAGCTATACAACAGAGAATTGGAGGTGAGATATGATCAAATACCACCTGCAAAGACTGAAATAAGACTATGCCAATGGTGGTACAGCTGGTGAATATTAATATTCAAAAAAGAAATATAGAAACAATAATATTCTGTGAATGACTGCGAGGAGGGAGGGAGAGAATAGAGCTTGATCTAAACCCATGTAAGAGGAGGAGGATGCTTGGGGTACCCGGGTGGCTCAGTTGGTTAAGCGTCTGATTTCGGTTCAGGTCATGCCCTCACGGTTTGTGAGTTCGAGCCCCGTATCGGGCTCTGTGCTGACAGCTCAGGGCCTGGAGCCCCCTTTGGATCCTGTGTCTCCCTTGCTCTTTTCCCCTCCCCCACTCACACTCTCTCTCTCTCTCTCTTTCTCAGAAATAAATAAACATTAAAAATTTAAAAAAGAAAAAGAGGAGGATGATGCTTGAGAAAAATGCAGGAGAGATAATGACTTTTATATATGTTGAATTACATATATATTTTAAGCTATGGAGGTGGAGGGTTTGCTATTTTCATGTGTCTCTATGAGGTTAATCTTGATGAAGATGTTGATGGTGATGATATCAACATTTATTTGGGATGAACTGTTTGCCAGACTTAGTGTTTTACATGCAGCAGAGCATTTGAATATCCCGTCGAATATACTAAATATGGTTTTTAAAACTTTATGGAGGAGACATTTCATGCTAAAGTTATTGGAATAAACTATAGATGGATATGTTGATAGCAAAGGACAGTTCTGTGCTAAAGATAAGAGCTGAAACGAGTAGGTTAAGCTTGTGATGTGATAAAGAAAACAAAAACAGAGATTCTATCAGGAGCCAATAACCACACTAATATTTGTGTGAAGGATATAGAATGAAGACCCTGAAGAGAAGACTGAGCAGCTACTGGGGCCAAGCAAAAAGCGTTTTAGGAGCAGGTGAAGAATCAATATATTCAATGTGTGTAAGTGTTAAAGTTTAAAAAACGATTCATGGAATAAAGCAACAAACAGGCTTTGCTTGTTTGTTTCTTCTTTGTTTTTTAACGTTTATTTATTTATTCAGAGAGAGAGAGAGAGAGAGAGCACGAGCACGAGAGCAGGGGAGGGGCAGAGAAGAGGAGAGAGAGGGAGACAGACAAATCCAAGCTCTGCACCTTTGGCTCTTAACCTCATGCGAGGCTCGAACTCCCCAACCTCGAGATGATAACCTGAGCGGACGGTCAGATGCTTAATTGACTGAGCCACCCAGGTGCCCCAAACAAGTTATTTTCTAAGACCTTATGGGATGAATATAAGATTGCAGTTCAAAGAGGAATGGCGGGGGGGAAGTCAGTTTAGACAATAATTCAAAAAGTTGAACTTTGAAGGGAATTTTTTCAAAGTTAAATCAGACACAAATCAGCATCGGGAAAGGAAGCAGCATATGGAGTCGGAAGGGTTTGGTTCTAGGTCAGAGAAAACTCAGCATCCTCAAATGCTCCTGAGAAGACACTGAGGAGAGTGAGAAGATACGAAGGTTACTAATTTATGAAGCCAGATATCAGAATTGTACGGGTGGTGGCTGGTATCCATTAAAGCAGTGGTTCTCAATGGAGATTTTGCTCCCATATCTGGAAACTCTCCTGTTGTCACCACTGGAGGCGTTGTGCTACTGACATTTAGTGGGCAGAGGCCAGACATGTTGCTAAAGCGACATTGAATGAGGGGGCAGCCACCCATATCAAAATGCGTTAGAAGCACATGGGAAGGAAATGACCTTATGAAAAAGGAGGGGTCACTCTCCCAGGAGAGCGAAGGTGAGATACGGTGTGGTTTGAAGATGAGGGACCTCCTGAAATCGTCTATTGACATAAATGGCAAAGGGCTGTAGAGTAGAGAGAGCCACAAATAGGTTTTAAATAAAATAGAGAAGTAGTTGGTTAAGGAAATATACAAAGATTAGCAAGTGGTACTGAACGCCAGTTCAGGTTGTTAACTATGTATATACCGGTAACAATCCTAAAGTTTACACATATTTCAAAACTACCTAAGAATCCTATTGCAGGATTTAAGAAAGTCAGTGGATAGGGTCCATTTGAAGATTTTCTAGGGCATGAAGTGCAAGACAAGAGGATGAGTGTAGAGTAATCATATTATAAAGTAAGGCACGTAGATGGCGAATTAAGATGAGGAACTAGATAAAAGAAGGAAAGAAAGTCAAGTCAACAGACTAGACATTATTGAACTGGTACATTGGGATTAATTGGTAACTCAAAGTTTATTAGCTTCTTGATAACTTCTCCTTAAACTCTTTACTTCCAAGTGAATTTTTGTTAGGTGATTTATCAATAATTTCACTCTTTGTACATTTATATCATTATCCTAATGATGCATGAAAAAAACTATCCTAATGATGCAACTTATATTTTATATAAATTATATGTAATATAATTTAACAATAACACAGAAATTCAATCAAGTTTGGTAAATATAGACTTTAACATACATATCTAAGAAAATTACCCAAATGAATTTTAAATACTCATATTTCACAATTGACATTTGTAAAAAAAAATCATAAAAAAGGGAAAGGCAAAATGAATTTTCAGAACAGGGACATTTTTCTTTTCTTGCTTTTTTAAAAAAAATTACAATGTAAGTGAGAAAGAAAATTTGAATAAAATCTATCTAGGATTTCCAGGCAGGAGGAGGGTGTTGAGATGTGGTAAGTGTTAACCATATTCAAGTGTTCTGGTACATTGTGCATCGATATTCTTTTTACCTGTGGTTGAATATCATTTACACTTTCATTCCAGGAACATTTGTTGAGCACCCGCTAGATCCTTGAGACAGTGAATGTGAAACAGAGAAAAGTACCAGCCTGAATGGGCAAGATACTCTAGCCTGTATACTACATATATATATATATATATATATATATATATATATAATGAACAGATATGTGATTGGATATATTTATATAATATGATATCAGATATGATGAACATGATGAAGCAAGCTAAGGAGATAGAATGTAACAGAGTGGGAAACCTTGTTTTTGAATGGTGGTTTAAGATTACTTTGTGATGATTTCCCATCTGAGAAGGAATCTGATTCCTGTGTATTAAAGATGGGACTTCACAAACTGTAGGTTCACATGATAGTCTTTTATAGCTTTTACCTATAAAACTGCAATTCTTTAATATTATAAAAGTAATACAACTTCACTAATAGTAGTAAACAGGAGACAGGGCAGTTCTCATTTAATTGTTATTTGATTTTGAAATTTAGATTACTGTCAGCTAATGGGAGAAATTTAAAATAAATTTATTTAAATAGGTATTTTCAATATGACTGGACAGCATAAGCTTGATAAAATACTCATTTTTCTAATCGTGTACAATTTCTTTCTCGTAATAATAGAAATCAAGAAGTGTTTGTATGTGTGCGCGCGGCTGGGTGCTTTATTGATTTTTCTCTTTAGCTCTTAAAATTTTCCTTTGGAAATTCTAAAAGTCATACTTAATTTTAAACCCTCGTAAATGTGTCTGAATAGTGATACCCATTAAAGAAAGAATGATAATCTGATGACGGTGCTAGCAGGTGGTGTCATAATGAATTCTCCTTACAGAAGAGTACATTCTTAACTATCATTTGTCTAAGAGTTCCATTTTATTACGAGGTGTGAGAGCTATCCTCTCTGGAAAAAAAATGACTATTAAATAATTCTTAATCTCCAGAAATGGTATCTGTATTTGAGATTACTAAATAAAGTAAAAAAAAAATGAGAATAAATAAGTAAACTTTAAAAGCTTATCACACATATTTTCAAAAATATTGTTCCGCATATAATCAAAACATTGCTCTATAACAACATAAAATGAGAAAGACTAGGAGAATGCAGAGGAAATTGTATGATAGAATACTGCAGAAGAGCTATCACTGACTGAGTGGAATTAACTATGTACTGGAGATATCATACCAAAATAGTGGGGTTATTCATTCATGAAAAAAAAAAAAAAAAGAAAAAGGGATAAAATGCTTACGATATGTAATGTATTGTGATAGTTACCACATATACAGAGATATGATTCCTGTCTTTGTAAGCTTACCTATTTGTAAAAGCAAATAAAAGGTATAAAGATAATTTAAACAGATACATGAACAAAACAATTTCCATTTATATTTAAAACGTCATGATAGCCACATTCAGAAGATTAAACTCATGGAGAAGGGACTGTAGGGAGACAAGGGATGGGAGTCCAGTGGAGTCCTGCAAGTTGGTTATCAGATATGCAATACAAGTTAGAAATGGGAATGTCCTGGACTTCTATAGTGTCCTAGAAATAGAAGGAAGTACGGGCACCTGGGTGGCTCAGCTGGTTAAGCCTCTCTTGATTTTGGTTTGTGAGTTTGAGACCCGCGTGGGGCTCTGTACTGAGCCTGCTTGGGATTCTCTTTCTCCCCCTCTCTCCGCCTCTCCCCTGCGCTAGCTCTCTCTCCCCTCACCCCCCTCTCATGTGCATGCATGCACTCTTTCTTTCTCAAAATAAATAAATACTTAAAAAAAAGAAATGGAAGGAAGTACATGGATTGGAGAGAGATTTTTGGGGACTTGTTCATGGAGTTAATGGAATTTCAGAGATAACAAGGGATTGGGAGATGAATTCTAGGTTTCAGGTTTCCACATGAACACCTGGTAGATAGTCATGATTTTGATTAAAATAAGGTAGATAGAAAGAACCAGGTAAATATCAAGGGTAGGGGTTGAGGGCATGTTTAGTTTTAGTTTTGAAATATGTGTATCCAGAGTAAGAGAGCAGGGACTCGAAGATATGGAGTAAGCAGCTATCTATGGAGAAGGAGCTCTCCAAGTACATGGACCGGAGACTGGAAAGCCTTTTTACTGATTTGTGACACATGTCTAGCCATTTTCCTCCAGGGTCATTGGCATAATCTCTCAAGGGCAAAATGCTCATTCTAAGGACCTACCAAACCCAAATCAACAAATCTCTTAAGGGTACTAATAAGAGCGTGTGAATGAGCGACAGCAAAAGCTGTACTGGAAAGATGTTTTCAGAGTCGGCTCTTGGAAAATCTTTTGAAAATATTGATATCTGAGCTCCTGGTGATTTGAATAGTAACAATTTAAATTAAGACCTGTCACGTTTGTATTGGTACTCTCCAACAAGTTTAGGGTTCAGTAGATTACTTAGGATGCACTTTTGTGAATATAATTACCCTCTCAAATCAAGACAACACAAATAGTTTAAAAGGGTTTATTTCTTGGTATTATTTCTGCTCTTATTTCACATTCATTTCAAGTTTTAACTTGTATGGACTACCCATAAAACATCTGGCTTTTAAACACACAGATAAGTACAGCTCATTCCTATTGTTGCAAAACCTGTACAACAAAAACTCAGTCATTCTAGACTCCTCCTGGCTATACCAAAGATTGAATGTCTACTTCAAATGCCCTTATACTTTTATCCATTAAGTTATATTCTGTTATCTCAACATTCTCTCCCAGGAAGCCCTTTCTTGTCTGCGTGTGCAAAGGGAAGAATCATATAACTTTCAAAACACCAATTTCCTTCATCTTTTTAAATTATCTATTTCAACAGAATAGGAATTTATAAAATAGGTCCTGCTTTCACAAAGCATGATCTCAAAACACTGGTAGGTATGCCTTTAAAAGTAAAGAAACTCCCCAAATCAGAACTAAATAGTAAAACAGAACGATACTATGGAAATCATCTTTCTTCTTCCATATAGTTTTTACACAGCCAAACAAATGATTAGGACCATGATTCAAATCCCTCTGAGGATTTACAGCTACTATTTTCACTACTGACATTAAAGTGGAAACAAAATAAAATGAAACTATTCCTAGTATATTATTGTATAAAACCACAGTCCATACACTATCTCATATATATATATATATATATATATTATGTGCTCTTTACATTTTATGCTTTCCAGTTTGACTGTGAGATTGTGGATTTCTTAGGTAATGAAACAGATTCAGATTTTAAATTTTGCTAAGCCCTTGAAAAATCTATTCACTTCACAGTTCAGAATACCTCAAGGCAAACTTGAGTCCTGGGAATATTACAAATAATATTATTTTAATTTGCTTCACTGACAACATGCCTACTAAGTGGGGAGATTAGAGAAACATACTGTTAAACAAGAAAAAATAATATGAATTAGTGAATATTTTGTTTCTCATTGTAAGACTGCCTTAGATTGTAAGGTACTTAAATACTTTTTTCTATGTTTCATTTGTGGCATTTAGCATATTTTAGGGATTTGAGCAACATTAGTTATAATGTTGTCATTAGTTATCATGAGAACTTCCTTCCAGTTAACAAATGCTTGAGGTGAACTAACTCCAACAATTGGATAGATGATATGACACTGTAGTAGTTAAAGATTATAGAGAAAAGTTGACTCCATATGATTTATCATATTTCTATCTTATTTTTGAAAATGTATCCTATTTTAAACAAAAAACGATCAGTTTAATTTTAAAATATTATATGCCTCAAGTTAAAAATCTAGGTCATTGCATTTACTAGGACATATTTGCAGATATGTGTATAATTTTTGTCATTTATGACCAATTATTTGGAAAAGACACAAAGATTGTGTTGAAGACACATATTGGTGATACATATTATTTCATTTATCAGATAATTGCCAATTGTTAATTTGTGCTATTAGGAACTGCGCTCAGGCCTGTAGGTTAAGGTATTATTCCTCTCAATTGAAATGTTTCCAAACTTATTATATTATCATGATAGGAATCATGATCCATCAAATTTCTAGTTATACTATTTTTTTGGAAAGGAGTATCCTTTTTACCCCCAACATGCTTCCCAAAGCCTGTTCATTTCAATTCTGAACATATCAAAGTTGATTTTCTTTTTAAGACCTACTTGGCAGCTGGTGCTGTTACTCTGTGAAATAACTCACCCATTGTCTAGGTCTCAGTGGAGGATATGTGGGAGGCCCCAGTGTTTCTTTCCAGCTGTTACTTAGTCTGGGATAATGTTTTTGGTTTCATACAACTCCCAGCATGCAGTCTGCTCCTGACAGCCTCAATAAAATCCCATTTAAGCAAAAATGAGTTAAAAGTCAGTGTAAACAAAGTTTAGAAAGAAACAATTAAGAACTCTTTCTGAACTGGCTTATGACTTGGAAAGTTTCATCTTGAGGAAACCTGTCACCTTGCAGGATAAAACACCCCAGGCAGATTTACAGTAGCCTGAGCCTACCTTTTGCTTCTCTGAGCAAACTCTTAAAAGAGTTAGAAGAGCTTCTGCGGAAATATCTGGAGCTTAAGAGCTGGCAGCATCTGTTCAGTATGATAACAGTAGCAGCCTTCTTGGCGGCAGTCTAAACCCTAAAATCCCCAGATATACCCCAGACCTAGCACTGGAGAAAAATGATTGCATTAAACCATCGTTTTTCAAACTTTCTGAAAGGAAATCACACCTGAAAGAGAGTTGCAACTCCCTCCTTCCTCCTCTCTGTCTCCCTCTCTCTTATCCATAGGCACACACACACACACACACACACACACACACACACAGGTACCCACACAGTAGACGGGAAAAATAAAAAAATAAGATGCTAGCCAACAGTCAAGGGAAGCGTGAAGGTGCAGAGTGTGGTTTAGAAAACTGACTTAAGGGAACGCCATGGCTGCTCACTGAATTAATCGGTGATAATGAATCCAACCAACACTGGGTCCCCAATATACTGATAAATATAGATTGCCAAGAAATCTTAATTTTCAAAAGCTTTGCCTACTCCTAGATCAGTGTGCTTTACACAGTCTCTGCCCAATGTGTGTATGTTGTATCGTCCCTCACCTGTGCTACTGCTTATCCAGTCAGATGGCTTGAGCTTGAACTCCAACTCTTGCCCCTTATGTGCTGCTCCGATGGCTCAGTCCCCTCACCTGCAAGTGGTGATGATTACGCCATCTCTACAGTTACCATAAGGATTAATGAGTTAATATACATAAAGATATTAAAGTAGTGTAAAACACATAATAAAGACACGTGAGTGCTTGCTAGTATTATCCTTCTGTTTTTCGAATAATTTCTGTTTGTTGAAATCAGTCATATACTTAGATGAAAACATAAGCAAATGAGCTACAAGCTAGTAAAGGACATTCACACTTTAAAGTTTCCCTCTGAAATGATACTTTTGTTCAAATAAATGGGACTCTTCGAATTGAAACATGCTGACTTCTTCCTTCTTCAAAGCATTAATGTTTTCTGGATGTGTCACGTTTATAAGCATTGGCATGAAACAGGCTTTATTTCTTCTACTTTTATGACAGCATCCATTAGTGATATATTAGTGACTGAGTATTTAGAAAAAAAAGAAAACAGTGTAAATTAGAATAGCTTAACATTTCTCAAGGGCTAAATACCAGTTTGTTATTGATTTCAACAAGAAGAAAGGGTCATATAGCCATAAGTGGTTAAAAAATACTTCAGGGCCCACACAGAGAATTAAAAAAAAAAAAAATCATTGTTCCTGGCTTTGAACAACTTTAACAGATTTTCAAGATTTTTTTTATTGTCTTTGATCCATTAAACTATTTAGAAACTATAGGATTACCAAAGGGGAAAAAAAGGCCAAGTTCTTAGAAAATTCTCAGATTTCAGTGATGTAAGCAGTATTTTGGTAATTCCTACTCAACCGTATTTATTGAATTCCTTTCTTATACCAAAACATTTTTTTTATTTTTTTAATGTTTATTCATTTTTGAGAGTGAAAGAAAGACAGAGCATGCAGAGAGAGAGAGGAAGACACAGAATCCAATTTTTTGTATGTTTTTTGTCAGTAAGCGGCTGACTTCAGCTCAGGTCATGATCTCACGATTTCTGGGTTTGAGCCCTGCATCAGGCTCTGTGCTGACAACTCACAGCCTAGAGTCTGCTTTGGATTCTGTGTCTCCATCTCTCTCTGCCCCTCCCCTGCTAGAGCTCTGTCTCTCTCTACATCTCAAAAGTAAATAAATGTTAATTTTTTTGAAAACAGGAGCTGATTTACCAATCTTCCTTCTCTCTACAGTATATAGAATGTGTAATATGTAAAACTAGGGCAATATAAATAATAAAATTTATATATTTGTTGAATTAAATTAGTTTTTTATACGAAGTATATAGTTTTAAGTCAAACATTTTGAAAGTAGCCTTATATAAAAACATTGTGCATGAAATATAGAGCATCCTAAGCAAATCTGCTAATTTATCTAGGCATTTATATGCATTTATCTATATTTCTAATCTTTCTATTAAATGCTTTACAATGCCCCATCACTACATCATTATAATATTTTAGGATTATTTGTGATAATGCTTTGTTTTTATTATCCTATAAATTCTCAGGTGAAAAACATGAGTTCTAATAGTATATTTTTCCTTTCAGAAAATAATGGTTACTGGTATTATGAGACATCATCTGAGAACACAAATATGAAAAAGCAAGTAATTGTCATGATTTTTTCCCATCCTCCTAAAATACTGAGGATAAGAGAATTTGAAAAAATAATAATTAAATATAATTTTTTAATAAATGCCTTTTCAATAAAGATAGTTTAATACAGTAGGTAGTTAACAAAATACAATGTTCATATGTCTGTTTTTATACCTTATAGCTCATAATAACTTGATTTATAATTATTTTATGGAAAAGAAAGCCTAGGTTGATGAACATTTAAGCAAATGCTTAGTTTGTAAAGCAGTTGATATTTGTACCCTCAAATCTCTCTCCCGGGCCATATATACCTCTAGCTACCCTTTGCGATTTATTTATTCAACTTGGGATGAGTGAAAAAAACAATTGGTTTTCTTATAAAAATGAATGATGATTTCTATCGTTTTCCAAGTGTGTTTTTCACATGTGTTGTAGATAATGTATCAGAAATGTCTTTAAAACTTTATTGGTTCGGGAAAGTTGTGTAATACCAAATTTATCCTGGCACCTGTAATGAATTTTTGATGTACCAAATGTTCTTTTGAAGACTCATCTTATGTTTTGCATGCAGCATTTCCATTTTTCCTCTGCGAGTTTGAAGGAAAGGAAGTGAAATCACTAAACAGCTTTTCAGAGGTTAAATTTGCTCACTTATAAAAATAAGCCTAATTACTGCTTAAACACAAAATGTACAGAGTTAACAAGAAACTTCATATGAGTACGCCAATTTGTGAAATACAAAACATTGAAAGTTTTATTGGGAAGATTATATAATTAAGGATGTGCACTCTGAATAATCACTCTGTATAAAAATTAGAATTATTCAAGTATGTAAGATTTTACCCATGTTCTAAATAGCCATAGAGCACACAATTATCTTTAGATTAGTAAATAAAGTTTCACATTAACTGTGACAAAAGATAAGAATAAAGCATGAGGGTGGCAATCTTAAAAGTCGATTGAAAAAAATATCTTTACCTGCTGTTTTTCTTGTTAAGGTTTTCCGATAAAAGTTGGCAAAGTAAATTAACCTCATACATATTATATGTGCATGTAATAAGCATATATAATGTAGATAATACCATGAGCTATTAAGCTTTTATTTTTCCACTCCTGCAGCAGATAAATCAGATCCCTCTAAAGCCATTGAAGTGTTATGTTCAGCTTAGCTCATGATCCCATGGTTCATTAGATGGAGCCCCGCATCAGGGTCTGAGCAGAGTCTGCTTAGGATTCTCTCTCTGTCTCCCTCTCTCTTTCTACCCCTCCCAGGACCAAGCGCGCGCTCTCTCTCTCTCTCTTTTTCTCTCTCTCCCTCAAAAATAAATAAATAAATATAAAAAAAAAAAAAAAAAAAAGGAAAACACTTTATAGATAGGTGGCTCCAGAACACACAAAGAGAAGGGAATAAAGAGGTCAGACATGAATGTTCTAGTTCACTGTACTTCCCTGTACACACACACACACACACACACACACACAGGAACACAGGATTGGGAACTTATGAAAGAAAAGGAAGTGAAAAAAGTTCAAGGTAGACCCAATTCCATTTTGGTGCTCTTGAAAAAGAGCCATAGACCATCCCTTTCTAAAACCAGCATGAAGTGATTAGGGTAGAAGCAACACAACCGTTGCTCACCATCCCCCTTCAGCTATTACACTGTATAGTTAAAGTCTAGAAACTGCAAATGTGTTGTGGGAGACAGAGAAAGTGCTCATCTGAGAGTCATTGTCTGGCAGCCTCCTTCAGGTTGGCTTCTTTTTTGCTCCTGCTGCTTTCCGCCTTTGAGCAGAGCAGCCGGGAGAGGGGCATGAAGGAAGGGCTCAGGAAGGAGCGAGCCCAGAGCGGATGGTTGTCATGCTCTTTTCATCGTCTAGATTCCAATTTTTGGAACGTCACATTTAAACTTGGAATAACCCTAAAGGAAAGCATTTGACAATATTTATTGTAATATAATTTGATATAAAAATAGTTAATTTCCTCTGGATAAACAAACCTCCCAGATGTCAACCCTGAGGAAGGCTACCAGGTAGAGAAAAGCTACTCTACACAGCATTCAAGGAGCCCAAGGCTTTACCCAGGACTTTTTGGGCTCTGTACCCCAGGAGGCCTTTAAAGTATCTTCTCTACCCCTTCACGCCACCCCCAAGTCCTGGGAGAAACGCAGGCGGCACTGAGATGGTGGAAACCCACATACGCTTGACAGGATGGCTGGGAGTGGTGTTGAGGCCCAGTTCACTTTCAAAAATTGTAACTTTAACAAAATTGCGATGTTGGTGTTTAGAAATTTAAAAATAAAAAAAAAACATTAAAAAAAAACAAAAACAAAAACAAAAAACCTTGACTTGGGAAGAGGCCAACAGGATTACCAGTAACCTGAACAACTTAAGCGAAGGACCAGTTGGAGAATGAAGGTGGGAATCAGAAGAGTGTGCAGTGCCATGCAGAGCCAAGGATTCACTGAGCCAACAAATCTACTTGGCTTTGATGAAGAATTATGCCTCCACCCTTCAAGAGTGAACTGAGGCAGAGCAATCCATAGTCAGTTAGATTGGAGGCATCTCCCAGAGAGAAGGCTTACAATACATAGCCACTCTCACCCTTGATGACAGAAAGATGGTCTATCTCTCCATGCCTGCCAACATAAAGGCTCACCTCTCCTTGGGCATGACATCTCATATGTACTTCTACATATCACTCATCTGTCTGTGTTCATGTAATACTACAGTAGTGAGTTATCTGGACTAATGAGGAAGATTTATTCTAGAAGGTGATTCAAGAGTCCTGTTGTCTTGTGGCTCTTCTTTCCCCTGACCACTAGGGTACTTCTATCATCTATATATTTGAAACTAGGTCCAAACCATTTTTAGCTCAAAGGAAGAGAAAATGAGGATTTTGAGATCGAACAATGTCCTTTAAAGACAGTGGTTCAGAGAGTGATACCCATCAGTTTATGCACGACAAACTGGGAAACCCAGACTTCAAGGAGGCTATGAAATCTTGTCTTACCCTTAGTTTTCATGTCCCCCCTAAAACTCTATTACATGGAAGAAGAAAAAAATGAGGAGATTTGCTCATTTGCAGCACATTTTTCAAAAACACATTGAGTTTGAAGGAAATTAACTTGGACCTCCCCCCACCAATCCTACAATTCTTCACTGTCTAGCAAGATGGGGATAATACAGTAGATAGGCTTATCTACACAAAATTAAAAAAAAAAAAGATAAATTTTATTTTCTGATTTAATTGGGATAATGAAAATATGTGGGTCTATTATATATATATTCTGTTGACTTACACGTTTAATTATAACTGGGAATCTTGGTGCATAATACTTCTTTTGTGAATCTAATACCACCTCCAAATCATAGTCTGAGATTCCTGAGTAATTATGGTTCTGTAAGTTTCTCCAGCATCACCTCAGTCACTCTCCACATTGCTCACTGTGGTCCAGGCTCATTGAACTCCCCCTCTAGTTCCAGAACATGCTAATCTCTTTTCTTCCTCAGAAGTTCTGCATTCTTTCCCTCCTCTAGCTTTATCATACTGCCAGTTCCTGACCTACCTGGTTCTTTCTTCTCCTTTAGATATTTCCATAGCTTCTCCAGAAAGAGTTGCATCTTCCATGACCATTTTGTCTAAATCCTTCCCTTCCCTATTACCCAGTTATATCAACCTATGTTTTCATTTCCTTGACGGGAATTTTCACAATCTGTAATCATCTTATTTATCGGTTTATTCAATAATGCACCGTTTTTATTCTATACACAAATGTAAGTCCCATATTGTGTAAGGATCTTCTTTCCATGTCTGTCACCCCACTATCCCTTCTGCCTATTGAAGTAAGTGGCACAAAATGGGACTTAAAAATGTTTGTTGACTGGGACGCCTGGGTAGCTCAGTTGCTTAAGCATCTGACTTCAGCTCAGGTCATGATCTCATGGTCCATGGGTTCGAGCCCCGCGTCAGGCTCTGTGCTGACAGCTCAGAGCCTGGAGCCTGCTTCAGATACTGTGTCTCTCTCTCTGCTCCTTCTCCATTCACACTCTGTCTTTGTCTCTCTCTCTCTCAAAAATAAATAAACATTAAAAAAAAATGTTTGTTGACTGAGTGAATAATCAGGAAAAACTCTTTGAGAAAAAGATATATAGATGTGCATATACATGTGCATGTGTATGTGTACTCTGAGCTAAATCTTGCTATTCCTCAAAGGATGGGCTAAGAGAACCTTGTTTACAGAAATCTCAGACAAGTTTTTCATAACACGTACTGATAATATATGGCTACAAAACACAATGTTGCTACCCTCAAGGCACTATGAAATCCAGCCAAGAAATGGTTGGTGATAACTAAACCAACACGGTTTCACATTCTGCTCCATACTAAGAACAGAACATATGCCTCTGTAGCCCCTGCTTTATGCAAATTTGTGTTGCTTTATATTAGTTTTTTGATTTTATTTTTATGTTTGGGTAAAGGGGTTGTAAGAAGAAAATTTCCATAAAGATGGGGCTTAAATTACTCTAACATCAGTAATTACTCTTTAGAACACGTGATCAACAGCACAATGGAGTAAAATTTATTATACTGTTGTATGGAATAGTATAGTATAAGTTGTTCTAATGACCCCTAGAGTCAGACTTTGTGCACGTTTAATGATCTCGGGCAAGTGATGAAAACTCTTCAAACTTCCATTTCCTCATCTACAATAATGGAGATAATATCCACCCCAATATCCTAACACCGTTGTGAAGAACAAAGATGTATTTGTAGATATTACATAGCAGAGGGACTGCCCCAGAGAAAGGACTCAATGGATCTTAGCGTGTTACTCACGCCTGCCTAGGTATTCTCTGCTAAACTTTGCCACTATTAATGTTGCCTTGCTTAAACCTACCAAAAGCTATGCAAGTTGGAAATTATGCTCTCTATCCTACAGATGAGAAAATTGCAGCTGAGAAATACACATTCCCTACTGTCACACAGGTTGTGGGCAGCAAAGCCAATTTATTTTCAATTTACTTGCATTATCTTGTTCTTAGTTAATAACCTACCTTCAGAGTCCTTTCATTTCAGATAACCTGGCAACCAGCACCAGAAAATAAATCTTTAAATTATTGTTTCTCTTTTTTGAAACTGTTGGTGTGTCGATAGTCAAGGAAGAGATGATGAAGATAAGAGAAAGTAAGAAAGCAAAAGAAGAAAATAGGAAAAAAGCCAGAAAAGAACATCTAAAGTGCTAATGATAGTATATGCTTTAACAAAATTAGACAAGTAAGTCATCTCTCTCTCTCTCTCTCTCTTCTCCTCTCTTTTTCCGTAAAAAGGCCCCAGTAATATAATCTAATTATTCGACAAATATTTTTAATATAGGAAGAACTCAGGGAATTATGTGAAAGAATATGTGCCTTATTATATTTATTCTCTTTTAAAAGTTTAAATTGGTTTTTAATTCCAAAGTTGGGGGGGGGGCAAATATTTGACTATTCCATTTTCACTTCAGAAAATGTATTCTGGAGCACAATTTAAAAAGTTCTATGCTGACCTTTCTATGTATCTCTCTATAACAGCTTTTCTCTCTATCTCACTCAAAGGTAAAAGTAGTTGGTTGGAGAGGGTGTGAAGTTTCGAGGGCATCGAAGGAGGAACAAATTCCAATTATTGTGCTGCTCTGACATACTTTCAATTATGAATCAGTCTGTAAGTTCATATTGTTATTTAAAATCCACTATTTCAGAAAAACAATCAACATGTTTTAGAAATCGTGAACCCAAGATACACTAGACATTTGAAACAAATGGGAATTTGATCAATGAAAGAAAAAAAGAAGTTGAGATTTTCCTCTGTATTAGTACTCTCTCCTTTGGCAATACAACAGCGTTCTGTTTTGCTTCTATATCATCCTTTAAGATTTAATAGTAACCATCCTTTCTTGGTCTCTGCTCTCTCACATCAGTATGGAGATGAATTACTCATGTCTTGTCCTGAGTCTGCCTCTCACCTCTAAAAGGGCATCTGCAGCAAAAGGCATCTTGAATTATCAAAGATAAATAATTTATTTTTCAAATAGTTCTCTGTGGGCGCAGAGCAGTCTGCCTCTCACATTCATTTGACAGGCTTAAGGCTGTGTGACTCTTTCAACACTCCCCACAGAGCAGCCCTGAGCACCAGCAGACCCTTCAGGCCCTTCCCAGCAGCACGCGGGCAAAGGGATCCGAAAGAAAATTACTCACATCCTGTTAGGTTTCTTTATGTCATGAGAACATGGTCCTTGCCTACATTAGTTGACCTTTTTTTTTGAATAATTTTTCTAAGTTCTTTACCATGTTTTTGTCTTCTCTTGTACTCTCAAAATTAAATGAAGATTGTTGACTCCTGTTTATCATATATACTGTAAATCAAAGCTCTTAAGGAATTGGTGGATGTGTTTAAAAAAAATAATAATTGGGGTGCCTGGGTGGCTCAGTTGGTTAAGCTTCTGGCTAAAGCTCAGGTCATGATCTCTCAGCTCATGTGTTGGAGCCCCGCGTCAGGCTCTGTGCTGACAGCTCAGAGCCTGGAGCCTGTTTCAGATTCTGTGTCTCCCTCTCTCTGCCCTTCCCCTACTCATTCTCTCCCTGTCTCTCTCTCAAAAATAAATAAAAAAACATTAAATTTTTTTAAATAAAAAAATAAAAAAAATTTAAACAAATGCAAGGAATGCAACAGAGAAATATATATTTTTGAAAACTGAAGATCCTAAGAAAACAACGACGCTACAAAATCCAATCTCTGTTCTATTCCTATTGTCTGCATGTGACCTAGCTACAGAAAAATAATTCTGGGTATCATTTGTGTAAATGAGAAAGGAGCCATGGGAAAGATTTACTTCAGTGTGTTGCCATAGAACACAGGCATAACCATCTACAAAGAAACTTCAGCAGTTAATATTCCCCATACAACAATAAGTTGCGATGTGATTGTACAACTCACCAAAGATGTCCAAACAACAACACTAATAGCTGCTCTAGGCAATCAACTGGAGAGAGGAATAGTCATTTATGTTTGTGTTTTTGCAGGATGCATCCTTAAGGCTACACTCATTAAAACTTTTCTATCGTACTCTGCCTATCAGAAATATGGTAGAACATGTGTCAATGAGAAGCCAAGAGTTTGCTGTGATGTTGGATGTACCGGGGTTGGATATCCCTGATTAGCTTGCTTCCTTGGGCTACTTATCTAATCTTCCTAAGTCTTCAGTTTCACATTTATAACTTAAAAAATGGATTTACCTGATGAAATTGGCATATTCTAGTGAAATTAAATAATGTCTCCACGTAGAAAATGCTAAATAATTTATAACTATTATTATGAAGTGAGTTTCAAATTCTGAACCATTGGTCTTGTTTCCTTGAATCTTATTTGTGGGAAATGTATTGGATTCTCTTTTTTAATTTGGATATATCAGATTTATCAATTAAGATTAGGTTAAACTGAGAGAAAGAAAAAAATAAATTCAACTATGAGTGGCTGGTAATAATAGTTTTTTTTTTTTTAATTGAAGTATTTTTTTCTCTTATTCATAGAAATTAAGTACAGGAGAAGAAACTCTAGGGCTAATATCATGGCTTACTCTCCCAGCTTAAAGATGTAACTTCAATAATAGTAATAGTGAATATACTTTTAGTGCTTCCTAAGCAACAGGCACATAGCAAACATTTCTATTTGTATCTCATTTAATACCAATGACAATCATAACATCATCCCAATATTATGCATGAAGTAATGGAGGCACAGAGATAATACATATATTGTCCAAGATTTCACAATTCCAAAGTTTGTTGTGGCTAAAGCCACTACATCTGCCTTCAAACAAACAAGAAAGAGGAAGGAAACAAAGAAAGGCATGGTTTTCAGGAAATTTCTTGGGTATTATACATGCAGGTTCACCTTTATATCTTATTGACCTCAACTTAGTAACAAATATCTACTTGCAAAGGATGCTGGGAAAGGAAGTCTTTATTTTTAGAAACAACCTACTTAAATACTTGGAAGTGCATCTGTGAGAGAAGAGTGGATACTGAGGGACTGACCACAGGCTGTTTCTCTTACAAGGATGCATGCAATTCTGTTGGATTTTGAACTCAAGGTTTAGACCTTTGGCTTTAGAACAAAGACACACTTTATTCAAATCTATTGTTTTGTTTTGTTTTGTTTCTCCTGGAAGTATCTTTTTTTTTTTATTTTTATATTTATTTATTTTTGAGAGACAGAGTGAGACAAAGTGAGAGTGGGGGAGAGGCAGAGAGCGAGGGAGAAACAGAACCCCAAGCAGGCTCCAGGCTCTGAGCTGTCAGCACAGAGCCCGAAGCGGGGCTCGAACCCCCAAACCGTGAGATCATGATCTGAGCTGAAGTCAGATGCCTAACCGATTGAGCCACCCAGGCGTCCCTCTCCTGGAAATATCTTCTTGCTAACAACTGATCTTAGATCACGCACCCCCAGAAAGTGAAACCATTGTGTATTCCATGCCAGACAGGTTAACCCTCAAATCAAGTCTCCTTCAAAACTTTTGCTACAGATGATCTCATATACATTTTTTTAAATTTTGTATGGTAAATTTTGTCTTTTACAGACAAGTTCAGAAATTCGGAATTCATGATCATTCATTAATTTTGTATACTTACAGCATATACTGTTTTCCAGGTACTTTTTTAGCACAGGCTTGAGGAGATAAGTGAGTCTCTATTTTCACAGGGTTATACTCAGGTGAGGGGAAATAAATGAGACGCTAAGATAATTTAAATTCCTATATCATTTACTGGATGATTGATATATAAACTACATTTTGTAATTTTGGGTAAATTTTTCCAAATCATGTGATAGGTAAGTATAACCATAGAATTACAAACATAATCCTTGGTTCTCACTAGTGGCATAAGTGATGCTGATCACAGATAACATCAAGAACTGGGAAGGGTCTAGAGTTTTACCCAACTTGCAAACCCATCAGTCAGCCTGCTGTGATTTCATAAATGCTGGTTGAAGACATAAGGCTCGGTTCCATCGTGTAATGAGCACTCTGGACTCTCAAGACATAAGGCTCCTGTGTCGGAGACGAAGACCACTACCGTTCAGAGCACAACACACACAACATGAGGTGTATCTTCACATCAATCTTCCTTGTTTTCCAAGTCCCGTGGGGGGTTATGTAGACTGGCCCAGGTCATTGCTGCGTGTATAGCCGATCAGCGTCACATTGAGTAACCCTGAGTTTAGCAAGCCCCAATTCTTTAACAAGGGCCTGGTTGCTAGCAAAACTGGTTGGCCCTTTCCTTGAAAGAGGACATTATGTTTGTTATACCAGTTAGGAAACAGATTTTCCTTCTGCTCTGAAGAGAAACACTATCTTTTTCTTGAATGGCAATTTGCTATACAAACATCCATTAAAGGATAATCCAGAACAGGAGCTGATCCAAAACGTTAAGAGACATCATGGAGCATTGTGTCCCAACAAATACATACGACCACGAAGTTAGTCATTGAGTTGGGTTTCCACAAAGTGAGAAGTGCAGGTATTTAAATAACCCAAACAAAAGGCCACTACTTCAGTCCAGATGCATAAAGTGGAGAAGATATTTTATGCTAGATTATAAGAGCTGGTGAGGATTAAGAGCAAAAGAAGGAAATTATTAAGTGCGTTTGAGAAATCAGACTATTCTGGGAAATGCAGAAAGCCAGCTAAACAAGGAAAATCCAAATTGTGGGAAGATTTTATGATAGACTTGCTGGAAGGAAATAATTACCATGAATCGTGGTGAGAGACACAGGGACAGGGAGCATCCATTGATCGGATAAGAAGGACAAAACAAAGGAATATATCCAATGCATTTCCAGTAGTTTGAGTCTGACTAACCACAAGAAGTATGCCACCACATGGAGAAACAAATAACTCAGGAAAAGAAGTTGTTTTACAGCTGGGAGAATCAGGCTGATTTAAATTATGTTTAATTTGATCTAGTCTGAAAATATCTCTAAATAGAAAATATCCAATAGGATGTGGGGGAATTGAGATTAGAAGACGCGTTCAAATCAAGTCTTTGATGGATGTGAAACTGGCAGACTCACTTGTGAGCTTGTAAGCAAAATACAACCTCAGAACCTTCTTAGTTCCTGACAATCTTGTCCATCGTGGACGGGAAGGCTTACAGATTGCCTCAGTAATGCTAAGAGCAAGAATATTCAGTACAAATTGAGGTCGCTTTCTGACATAAATTTTTTTTTATTCTAAATGTTAATAAGTTACCATATTTCAGAGACCTGAACTTTAGTTTCAACCTGAAAAAAAAAAGAAAAGAAAAAAGAAAAAGAAAATTACGCTTGAAGCAATCTGGCAAGTATGGGGCTCAATTTCTTGTGGCCCAAGAGCATGTAAATACACTGGATTCAGCTAATTAGTAAACTAAATCTTCCCTGTCTAAAAAGTCCCTGAATATTTCTTCATTGCTTTATATACTCTGTGGAGTTATATCAGAATTTGAGGACGATTTAACAGTAATTTGAGATAGCTGAATGGCACAGAATACTCTTCAGCTTTTCCCTCTGGCAGTTGATTTATTCATTCCTTCACTCACACATTTAATTATACAACAAATTCTTTTTTTTTAACTTTATTTATTTATTTTCAGACAGACAGAGAATTGTGAGTGGGAGAGGGGCAGAGAGAGAGGGAGACAGAGAATCCCAAACAGGCTCTGCACCATCAGTGTGGAGCCCTATGTGGGGCTCGAACTCACAAAACCGTGAGATCATGACCTGAGCTAAAGCAAGAGTTGGACGCTTAACTGACTGAGCCATCCAGGCACCCCAAAAAACTCTTTTTTATCAAGAAGTTTGTTGCAATGCATTTTTCTATGTACTGTATATTAAGCAGCAATAAATCAACACATTTCATATCTCATTTCTTAAAAAAAAAAAAAAAAATCCCTACATCAAACCCTAGGTCTAGCAACTGAAATATTCTGGTTGTACCTAAAAACCTGTCATCATGTCTACCTGAGTTAAGACTCTTATCCACAAGCATCATAACCAAATGTAGTTGATTTAAGTAGAGAAAACATGTTTTAAAAGGAAGACAAGAACTGCCATCACTCTGGGAATGCTGCAAAGTCAAGGTCACAACATGATCAGCAATAAGGGAACACATGTGGCCAGAACAAAAGCCAAATGTGAAGGATATGTTTCCAGTCTGTATCTTGAGTCCTACACACCCCAGTCAGAAGCCAGGCACATAATACCAATCGCCAGGCTCTATGGATATGTGTGACTATCCTGATACAAATAATCTCTTGTGCTCCAGCCTTTTACCTAGACACCCATGACAGCGTCCTCCAGTCACACATCCTGCTCATTTGTTCTCATTCATCCTTTCATTGATTGACTCTCCTCCAATACTCCACTATTGGGATCACTCAAAAAATTAGCAGAAATAGTTAACTAACCATGAACAAATCCAATGATTAGACATTTTATCTTAAAGTCCTAAATTAAAAATATTTTAAGTGGCAGTTGACGTTTGCAAATATTTTGGAGTGTCCAACAAACTCTTGGGCAGTGATATGAATTTTGGGCATGCAAATACACTCTTTGTCTTCAGGATGGTCACGGTCTAGGTGAAGAAGTCATAAGAAAGCTAAGTATCCATTATATGAACTATAACAGAATAAGTATTCTCATGGAGCTTTGTGTAAAGACTTATAAAAATATAGATGATAGACTAATTCTGCTTGCAAGTAGTCAAGAGAAGCTGCAAAAAGAAGGAGAGAGAGAGAGAGAGAGAGAGAGAGAGAGGTGCACACAGTTATTAAAATACCATTTAGGCATGAATATAATTTCTCTGCTTGTTCAGGAGGGGTAGATCTCCCACTGTACTTTCGGTCAAATAGGCACATTCAATTTTCTGTACTTCCCAGGGTTGAAGTAGTAAACTCTACCTCGATGAACATAATTTGGCTAGACTCAAACAGCATCCCCCAATCTACAGTCGTATAACATTTTGGTCCCATCCTCCCAAAGCCCTGGGCTACACAATAAATTTCCTTAATATTACAGTTGTTGGATGATAAGGGGAAAATAACATGTAACCAGAAAATAGAATTTTAAAAGCTGTTTTTAATGTACCAAGGAAACGTATTCTGGAAATGAATTCTTTATCTTTGAGATTTAATCTGCCAGGGGTACATTCTTGGGATGAGAGGAAGACAAGGCAAAGGTAGACATAAATGGAAAAGTATTCAAAAGTTTACATTTTAAGCTTTCCATTTGATATTTTAAGGTGTTGTAGATATTTTTGTGAGCTCTCTCTGTGTGAGCTGAATATATCAGCCTGCTTGCCTGTGGGATGCAGCAAACAGCTCAGCAGTGCCCTCAGCAAGTATCATGCATTTCTACATCACTCAGAATTTGGTGCCACCATTCCAAAAAGGTCACTAAACTTTGGCATTTACATTAATAGGAGACATTTTACTTTTTTTTTTCTAATTTCACGAAGTGGGATTCCTAAATAATGGCTTTATCAGTTTGTAAACAGACTCCTACAGGGACCAGGCCACCTGCTTCAAACTGTCTCACTTTTCCAGAGAGCCTTCTCACTCTAAGAGGGTAGTGGCATTGTTCTTCCTTCAGGGATATGAAGTAGATGGCTGTTATGGAATATTTTATGTCATTCTTTCCTTTCCCTCAAAGAGAAATCCTGATTTCGCTTCTGTTGAAAATAATAACTTTGGATTACAGAATTATCTCTGAGAGAAGACCTTTAAAAATATAAATATATAAGAAAAGTTCAATATTTTAAGAAATAGTACTTTTCTAGAAACATTTTACTCACCAATAAATTACATGATATATACCATTAGAATAAATCCAGGAATGGGTATATGGATACGTGAATGGATGGAGATTAGGTTGGGGTAAGTGCAGACTGGGACTCAGGATACATCAGATTTCTACATTGTAAAGATTGGTAAATCCCTAAGGCAAGGGGAATTTTCCAGAAATATTAGGCACAGAGGATGCATCAAAATTGGAAGCAAGTCAAAATATAGATAAAGACATATATTTAAAACACTTATCTACAGAAAATGAATTAAAAGACAAAAAAAAAAAGCAGGTCTCCTGATTTGACAAATACATGTTGAAGGATTTATAGTGTACTCTGAGTGTGCATGAGCATGTGTGCTTATGTTTAGCAATAAATAGTATCAAAGCATTTTGACTGCAGACATTAGTCCCAAAAGGCTATGACCAGATCCCTGCAATTTCCAGCTAATACTCCATTAATATCTTCAACAAATACTTTGTTCCCTTGCTTTTCCTAAAATGAATTTTACAAAAACACCATCAGGATGTTAAGGATTATCTCCCAATGCAGATGAGTGTGTACACTGATCGTTGGTTGTTTGATTAGATTTTTTAGCCTGATTTCCCTTGCCATAGAGAGAAGATGCCGAACAAGCCCAGGAGTGAAAATTGATTGTACAAATTAAGGATTCATAGAAGATGTGAAACAAGTGTCTGATCTGCATTGTGTGGACTACCTTTGTTGGATATCGTGTTACTTATCTATTGCTTTAAAAATATGACCCTCAAAACTTAGCGGATACATATAACATGCCAATTATTGTCTCATGGTTTTTGTGGGTCAGAAATTGAGGAGAAACTTCACTGGGTGACAGTGAATCAAGGTGTGTCACGAGAGTACAGTCAAGACGTGTCACCAGAAGCTTCAACTGAAGGATAATCCACTTCCAAGTTCACTCCATATAGTTGTGGCAGTTCTCACTGTCTATTGGCAGGAAACCTAAGTTCCTCACCATACAAACTTTTCCTTAGCTGACCTGGGTCCCTTCGTTGCATGGTAGGTAGCCCTGACCACGAGGTGAGTGATGAGTGATGGCATGTAAATATAGACGTTGATACAGATACAGACGTGGACGAGAGGATTAATTTCAAGAAAGAGTCTTCTTTCCTTTGTAACGTAATTTCAAAAGTTGACATACCATCACTTCTCCTATATTTTGTTGGTTCTCTAAACTAACCTGGGTACAATATGGGAGGGGACTCCAAAAGGATGTATTCGAGGAGGCATGTGTAATTAGAGATCATTGTACAGTGATCAAAAATAATGTTTTTTTTATCTGGCATCTGAAAATTTGTAGTTGTTTGTTAATTGTTAAGACAACAATAATGAAAGAATATAAGCAAAGACATAGAAAACATAATAAGTCTTGACCTTTCAAGTACAAGAGCATTCTAATAGTCTCATTTTCAGAAATAAGTTGAGGCCCAGAGTCTTACTTGGTGTGAAAAAATAAGCAGTGTTAATCAATATGTACCTTCCCTGTGATATTTCACTGCATAAGCAACTACCCCCAAAATAAGTGTCTGAAGCAACACTTGTTATTTTTCACAATTTTCTGGTGAGGCTACACAATGATTTTGGTTTGAACCAATTTTGCTGATTTTCTTGGGCAATGGGTGGCTCAGCTGAACCTTAATGGTATAGAATAGCCTCACTCAGAGGTCAGGTTGTAGGCTCTGGGGTGACAAGGGTGACTTGGCCAGGTGTCTCTTTTTATCTAGACAGCCTACACTCATTGCCGTGGGTATAGTCAAAACATTCCCAGGATTAGCAAGAGATAAGAAGACTTACTTTTTCCCAAGATTCTTTTCCAATCTGTTCTGGCATTATATTTGTTACTGTCTGTTCTCAAAGTCAGTCTTATACACTCTGCCTCTTGATTCAAAGGGCTGCAAAGTCCTATTGCAAATGGGCCTGAATATAGAGATGGGGAAAATTGGTTACTAATTTTGTTGTCAATGAACTTTCCAATTCTTGTCAATACCAATCTATGATTTCTAGAAACAATCTAAGAATGTTGATAATGTTGCCTCAGTGGGAACACACTCCCACCCAGAAAAGGGAAGAATGAAACTAGGGTTTCCATGGAGTGATTTAATTTGAAAAGTCATGCTGAAGAGCAGGAGAGGGACTGGCAACAGAGACACAAAGATAAAAAGATAAAGCCAGTACGATGGTAAATTCCTTAATTGATTTACTGTGGGCAACTGAGGTTGGGTACAATCAGGACCTTCCAAGGACATATGCACTGAGTCTCTGAGGTATTAAATCATGGAATAGAAGAGGGGAGCTTTTTCTACCAACAATCACACTCCCACTGGTCAAGGTGTCAAGGGCAGCCCCATGGCATAAGTGCCCTCACACTCTCAGGTGGTTCTAACATTAATATGTGGTAATATGTGGGTTTCCTCATGTGTAAACCTCAATATAGTTAAGAAATTCCCATGAAAGAAAACAAGATATGCACAGTGCAGCTTAGAGGCTGGTTACCACACCAGTGCCTAGGGGAAAATGTGGACCAAGTATTATGTAGAGAATAAAATATTTCTAAACAGAATTTGAGCACAGTTATCACATTTTGTGTAAAGGAACTATGCAAAACTTGTTATATGTGTTACCTCATCTAACCCCCACTACCACAGTCAGAGAAATTAAATAACTGCCCAAAGCCACAGAATTAGTTAGTGGAAGAACTGAGATTTGAAGGTAGGTTTTCTAATACCAAAGTCTGTGCTTTTTCAATGTACTTTACTTCCTAAAATTCTTGTATGTATATGTGGGGGGTGGGGGTATGTTCCTTTTTTGTGGGGGATATAGATGAAGTGGAGGTTGTCAGGCATGGATAGAGACTATGGGTTCTATGTCATTGCTTTATAATGCGATGTAGTGAATCTTTTATAATTTAGTCATTGAAAAAAGAAAACCAACAAACAGGTTTATTTAGAGACCTTCCATGATAGAAATTAGGGGGATATGCAGCCAGACACATACAAATTGATAGTAACTGGGTTGGAACTATTTTTCTCATCAGAATGAAGTTGTCTGATAATTTTTTCTATCAGGCCACATAATTCCTGGTTCCTCAAGTAAGCGAATAGGCAGGCTGGGAAATAAGGAAATGAGAGATATTTTAAGATATTGTGGGGATATCGCATTTGAATGGAAATTGTATTTCCATGGTTGTACAGGTTCTAAAAAAGCTGGTTTACTCACCAGTGCTTCAGCCAGAACTCCCCATTAATGATCATTTCTTCACATCTTTCAGTGAAATGAAAACTGATGGACATAATGATGGCCCTAATATATTTTGAGACCATCAAAATGTCTTCTGGGTTATCATGGCATGAAATAACTCTCAGCATAGTTTTTTCATTGATTTTATTTTAAGGTTTGAATATTACTGGTTCATTTATCATACATATAACTTCATTAACCCTAAGATTAGATTGAAAAGAAAACTTGATTCTCTAGCTGCACAATGAAATAGAGAATTACTACAGAAGCAGTTAAGTGTATATGTGTTGCTTTCATGAATGAACAAAAGAGGTCAAATAGAGAAACCTACTGAATTTTATTGCTGTCTCATAAAGAGTGTATATAGCACCCATAAAGAAAATGGTGGGAAAGTAAATTATTTACTGTGAGAACCTTGGCTGTGAAATCATTTATATATCACTAAGGTATTTGCATACAGTGGGGGAAGGAGAGCCTGAGAATCATATTTCTATGCCTTCCTTTACTTTTCCACCTGAGTATAAGCTTCTTAGATTTTAGACACACGATGAAAACGTCTATCATGAATTTTCTCAGGGATAATTGCTGAATGGATTTCTGATATTTTTAAATTTTAATTATAGTTTTCTTTATTGTTTAAGCAATATAATGGACTTTCTAGCATTTTGAATGTGCTTAAAACTGTATTACCAGGCACTTCAAGTGTATTTTATGTAAATTGAAACATTTATTAAATACCAACCATGGTGTGCCTTAGACAATACACGTACATTAGAAGCAGAAGAGTCATGTCACCTGGAAATAGACTATGAGTGATGTGAGTTTTCCTTACCATTTAATGATACTCGATGAAGAGTTCTGCATTCTTGGAGAGTGTTCAGAGGAAAGAGAAAAATCATTTTGCAAACTAGATTGCTTCTTCTCTGAAAAGTAGAATGGCAATCTATGATTTATGCTTTTTAAAGCCACTAAATGTTAATATCTTGGCACAGTTGAGGAAGAACAACAAAGAAACATCTTTAGAAGTGTGAAATCCCATCTTTGTGGCATAGCACATTAGAGTTTACAAAATGAGTTCACCTACATCGTTTCAAACTCGAAGGAGATGCTGGTATTAGATATAAACGTTGTCATTCTCACTTTACAAATGGAAAAGTGGAGACTGGGGGAGCAGACATTTCCAAAGTCACAGAGAGAGGCAGGGCAAAACTGGAGCTGGAATTGATTTATTTTGTTTTGTACAGTATTTACTTAGGGGCAACCTCCCTCCATCCAGTCTGTTTCGAGTACACAATGATAAGCCCTCTTCCTCTCTCTCTCTCTCTCTCTCTACTCCAACTTTTCTTCCCAAACCTGTAATTCCAGTGGTTATTATAATACAAAAATTAATGAAAATTATGGAAACATGAAATATATTTGAAATGAAGATGATTTTTGTTTTTATGAAATGAATTTGAATGTTTTTGGAGTACCTAATTAAGGGTTTCCAACGAATTTTTGTGTAGGATAACAGTAAAGGTTAGAATACATACTAATTTGAAAATTACTTTCAGGTTGTTTTATAATGTCTCACCCCACTGAAATGATAAAAATGTATTAGGTTCCAAATTTTCTTTTTTTTTTTTTTAATTTGTTTAACTTTTTTTTTTTTTATTTATTTTTGAGACAGAGAGAGACACAGCATGAACAGGGGAGGGGCAGAGAGAGAGGGAGACACAGAATCGGAAGCAGGCTCCAGGCTCTGAGCCATCAGCCCAGAGCCTGACGCGGGCTCAAACTCGCGGACCGCAAGATCGTGACCTGAGCTGAAGTCGGACGCCCAACCGACTGAGCCACCCAGGCGCCCCTAGGTTCAGAATTTTCAACAAATTTCTTAATACAAAAGTGTTACCAGGAGATTAAAATAAGGAGGAAGGGAGCCTTGGTTCTAATCCAAAGATTGGTGAATAAATACAGTATGTGTTTTATGTGAAACTAAAGCATTTAAAATACTGTAAAAGGCAATGTTAAGGCTTGATTTTTGTTTAAATCTTGATATTCTTATATCAACTTAAGCTTAGTTCTCTTCAGAATTACAATAAAGTAGGTCACCCACATTTATTCTTGCAGACATGTGCTATTTCCATGATTCTTCTGCATTCTACACATGCCTTGAACACAATGAAAAACTCATGTACACCTGGAGAACAGATGAATGTTTATTGAACCCTAATTTCTTTAAACTTAGAATGGAAATTAATAATACAGATACAAGCTATTTATTTCTTAAAGACAAAAGGAATCATACAGTTATTTAGCATAAAATCCCTTTCTTTCAAATTTGGAAAATATTTTAAAATAAAGAACATTGCCTATCGAGGACAAGAACTCATAAATTATTCTTCCGTGACTCCCTGGGAACTAGAAATGTGCTAATACATATTGTGCACACATTGTGTGCTTAGTGTCTACCAGACTGTAGACTTTTCATTTTAAATTCTGTTTATATTTGATTGATTTGTCCCCGTTCGATATATGTACATGTATAGGGATATGTGATAAATGAGATGTGTGTGCATGTGTCTGATGCACACGTTTATATAATTTTACTAACCTACTGACAGAACTGCTCTGTGTTTTCTTCCACATTGTAAAATAGGGCTAATAGGTTTTTGTGAATATTGAGAAGCTTAATATACGCAAAACGCTAACAAAGAGAAATACTAAGTTCTAGCATTTTTAATTATCATCAAATAGTTTTAACCAAATGATGCGGAAAGCTGTGGATTTAAATTTATTTCATTATCAACTGATTTTTATTAATCTCCCCTTCAATGTAAAAAAAGGAATTTCTGAATTCTTAAAGTTGCTTTCTGAATTCTTAAAGTTGATATTTTTAATATTCTAGGTAAATAAACTCACAAAATAAATCACCAAAACACTTGGAATCATAAATACATTCTGTGACCATTTATTTTCACATGAAATACTGACAAGGAACTGTAATAGATGAACACATAAAAATTATTTTTGAAAAATAAATACAGATTGTTTGCCAAACAGAAATTGAGATCACTCTGGGAAATAATGACATGAATTAGACGGAATATCTTCCATGAAACTATTAAGTTAGCTTTGTTCCGATTTTTTTTTTCTTATTAAGAGACCATATGAACCAATTCAATACACACTAGGTTATCAAGCTCTCAATTTTTTAAAAAAGTTATTTAAGTTTACTTATTTTGAGAGAGAATGAGTGAGCACGAGTGGGGTACGGGGAGAGAGAGAGTGAGAGAGAATTTCAAGCTGACTCTGTGCCGTCAGCACGGAGCATGACGTGGGGCTTGAACCCATGAACTGTGAGATCATGACCTGAGCCAAGATCAAGAGTCAGACGCTTAACCAACCGAGCCATCCAAGTGCCCCCAAGCTCTCAATTTTAATTTCTTCTTAATTTCCCTTTTTGATTAATGTGAAGATACTAATTTGTACACTAAACAGTAGATATATTTTTGCAATTTGTGTTTTGCAATTAGTGTTTTTGTCTGCTGAGAAAACTAATTGAAAGTGTCTTATTTGTACCCTTTACCCTCCTATATTTTCCTGTTTTTATAGATGCACCATGTAAATGAAAGGGAAGACACACATATCACACATTGAAGAAGTGTAAATACTAAGATAATTGTCAGATATTGTCAAAGAATAGGTTACTCAGCATATTTCAATTTCATATATTAAGAGAGCTATGAGGAGATATTTGGTTTAGATGAGATATATTGATATAAATGCCAATTTTTCCTTCTTTTTTTCTATACTTTTATCAAAATACAAGATACCATGCAATATTTTCGAAAGTTAATCCTTGGTTGAGCTTACTCTTTTAAGATAAAAGATACTGTGACGATTCAAAAACAAAGATGTTAACAAAGATATTAACTAGAGAAACTATAGACATTTCAAATTTGAAATTGTGATGGAAAAATATTTCAAATGTCTCTGCATGTGTCATGTGTTTGTAGACGTGATGGTCACAGAATTGTCGACAACTACCTTTTCATAAGATTGGGCCATAACAAGAATTTCCACCAGCTATTTCTCTAGAGAGGTGACTAGTGGAGTTATCCACTTCCCAGTTAAATCACCAAACATTTGCTTCCCTAGCTCACACACCTTACTATTAAATCAGTTACAGTGCATTTAATGCAAGTGATGTTTGGGATAGGATCAATGACATATTTAATTAGGGTATCAAACGTTTCTTCAGTTTTTTCTTATTTTTCATAGTACATAGGTAAATGGATTTCAAGTCAATTTGATTTTAACTTGGTTCTGATTTTATTTTTAGGACTTCTTGTAATTCTTCAGGTTCTTGAAAAATCTATTAAACAATTTCCAGTGGTTGATTGGCTCCAGTGGAACGATGTTCCGGTGACTATGGATTTTTCTAGTGATGTTAATATTTATAGATCATTACATAAATTTTACAACGTGCTCTCCTCCTGTAATTTTGTAACTTTCTTTTCAAAATGACCATGTGACTTACAGAAACTGTGATACAAGAAAGTGAACAAACTGGTCCTCAACCACAGATGAAAAAGATCAGAATTAAAATACACGTCCGTATCTTCCAATGCTACATCTTTGGCCTTATTCCCATAGCATGGTTGCTTGGAGTCATTCTTTTGGCATGTATTTCTATATAGATAGACAGAGGTATACACATATAGATATATAAATATATATGCCAGCAATCGCCATTTGAAAATCATAAGAAGTAAGTGTTGATATCACAACTTTATGTGAAACTTTTGGAAAAGGAGTTTTAGCTACACCATAGATATGGTCCATTCTCAAACTTTTATCTTACAACACAGTACTACTCTGAATTTCATACAATTTGACCATGTTGTGAAAAATCAAATATACTCATGCCAGGACATATGGAGAGCTATGGCAGGATCTGGACTTAAGTCTAATACATTTTGAAATCTACTAGTTTATCAAATACATTCTTCTAAAAGAATCATCACTCTTCATCTTTAAACCTGCAAGCTAAGGACGCCCCCTTAAAAAATGTTTAGTTATATTTCTAAGTCAACCAACAATTTTTCCGGGAGTGAGTTAGTTACTGTACTGTACTTGGTTTGCTGAAGCTCCCTGCCCCGTATTAAATGTGACTTGTTGGTTTTTCTGGGACATCCGGAAAGACGATGGCTAGGGTCCTTCTTTAAGCCACAAAATCTCTACTTTAGGTAAATATAAAAATACATTTTTTAGGGATTTTTTATGCTTCAAAAGTGGTATTTTTTAGGGTTTATGCTATTATGCAAAAGTTCTGTGTCCAAAATTTTCCTAAGCACAAAAGACTTGGGGAACTTTGAAACCAGGAATGAATAATATCACTAGTAGAATTAATTCAGTTCACCAAATATATACAAGTATTCACCAAGTAAAGAAGTCTGCCTACACTTAACATAATTGCTCAGTTCCAATGTTTTACAAAAATGAAAGGGTTAGAGTATTCTTCTATTTCAAATAACAGAATGAGTGTTCACTAACTTAAGAATAAAAAGAGAAGAGAATATTGTTCATTTTTGGTTTCTGTTTTTACTTCAAAAGTGATGGTTTAAAGAGATCATTTGCTTATTATTAACTTTTAAAGGATTGAGCAGGGAATTGAGTCCTAACTATGCAATAAATGCAAATTGATGAAAATCTCTTGGGTGGTCAGAGTCAATATTTGAGTGTATATCTCTTGAGACAGGCCAAGAGTCTCTAGCCCCAGAACCTGAGTGACTAAACCATAGGCTAGTGTGTGACCATCACTGTTTCAGGACAAGACGAGTCTATTTGTCAAGGGTGGACTTGCACTGATAAAATTCATCAGACTAGGAAGAAAATTAAACAGAAAATTGATTCATTTATAATGAGAAATAGAGCCTCTAAGGAAGCACTCTTGGATACAACAAATTCATTCAATATGTGCAAGATGAATTTGCATAGTTCTCTTATGATTCATTATGTATTGATATGAAAATGTCAGTTTTAAGGACATTTTTCTCATTTCCATATTCTTTGGGAAATCTTCACTGAAGTCTCTCCCCTCATTTCCCATAATGTGATATCCTCTTTCTCCACCTCCCCAAAGGGGAAACAAAATAAAATATTGTTGACAAGTGTAAGCTCTATTGTGCCAATTTTTAAACCTGCATCTATTGTGAGAACATTCAGACAAATTTCCACCTAAAAATAATTTAATTCTGTGCTTGCATCTATCTTATTGCATTTTGCCTGACAGTTCATTATGTGTGGTTTTTGTTTCTGGTGGATTTTAGCTGCATTAACCCTTGTAGGTGCCTTTATTCCAGTGCACAGAATGGTTGCTGTACCTCTGTTATGTCCATTCACAGTCTGTGGCAATCGGTTCTCTTCTAGGGTTGATGTTTCTCACCTAGGGCCGTGTCAGCTCCCCGTATGTAAGTACACATGATCCCCCTTCTCACACACACTAAAAATCTCATAGAAAATTTATCACTTTTGTTGATGAAGCATGAGATTCTGTTTTATTTTAAATAATGCATATACACAAAGAAGAGTCTAGTGTATTTTATTATTCTTATTCTAATGTTTCAACAGCCTTCAAATTTAACGAGTCTTTGTTTTTGTTTTAATTTATTTAACGTTTATTTATTTTTGAGAAGGAGAGAGAGACAGAGAGAGAGAGTGAGCAGGGGAGGGACAGAGAGAGGGAGACAGAGGATCCGAAGGAGGCTCCTCACTGTGAGCATAGAGCTCCATGCAGGGCTCAAACTCAGGACAGCGAGATCATGACCTGAGCCAAAATCAAAAGTTGGCTGCTTAACTGACTGAGCCACACAGGCATCCCTAATGAATGTCTTTAATAAAATGTTTTGGTTTGATAGGCAACAACCATTTTAGCATAATCCTAAAATTTTGGCTTGTCCATTTATGGGCACTAAGAAATCCAACTATTTATTGTTTCTCATGAAAAAATCTTGGCTAAGACTGTTTTTGTGTTTCTTTTTTTTAAGTTTATTTATTTATTTTTGAGAGAGAGAGAGAGAGAGAGGGAGAGAGAGAGAATCCCAAGCAGGATCTGCACTGTCAGCGTAGAGCCAGATGTGGGTCTTGAACTTATGAACCGTGAGATCATGACCCGAGTGGAACTTGGATGCTTAACTGACTGAGTCACCCAGTTGCCCCTATTTTCATGTTTCTATATTAGTTATTAGTTGTCAACGTGTGAGAAAAATGTTGAAGATTATCAATAACTTTTCTTTGTTGTCAGGGCACGGTTAGTAGTAGTTGGAAAAGAGAACTTGCAAACGCTTTGTATTCTCTAATCCAAATATTTTTTTTTCATTTATACCTGGGGTGGAAATAGAGATTCTAACAATAGATTCAATAAAGTATCTAACACAGAAATTAATTTCCACTTTTAACTCAGTTGTTAACAATGAAATTTTAGAGTCTAAAATGCAGTTTCGTTCTTTTACAATATGCTAAATGTGTTCAAGATGATATAAACACAGTATCAATATAATAACCTACACTAATCTCATGATCAATCCTGCTTCAGCTGATAGAGACATAGTTAATATTATCTCAATGAAAGTTTTTGTATAACGGATCAAAAAAACATTAAAATTGCAGTTGTACATTCTATGAGTTATCTAATGGAAACTTTAGCATTGCAGTTAGGATGAAATTATTCCAGTGACCTTGGAAGCTCTAACTACATAGTTCTCCATAAATACCCTTTCCTTGTGAGTTCACCCAAAGGAATTATATGCAAAATAATAACAAACTGCACTTTATTATGAGGTGAAATTACTGCTCCGATCACACCATAGAATCCTATTAATTTTGACTGGATCATGTGAAAGATACTTTTGGCTAACCTTAGACTAATTAGCCCAGTACCAGAGCAAGCTATTTTCCCAAGTCAGTGCTGTACGATTTCCTGAGAACATTCTAACATTTTTCTCAGGGGAACTGTCAACAGGCATGCCGTTCCTTTCGCACTTCCTCAAGGACATAAGTATGTTCCTGTCTGAAGACCTTTGCACTTGTTGCTCTTTCCTCTATCTGTCCCCTAGCTTTCTGTTTGTCTTAATCTCGCACTTTCGTCAGGTCCTGATTAAAATTGCATCAACTTCGAGACCTTTCCTAGCCACTCAACTTAAATTCACCACTGTTGAACCCACCTACCTCTTTAAATTTCCTATTTCCCTTCTCTTACTTTTCTGATTGTTAGTTATAGGTGCAAATTCCTAAGACACCATATATTTTATTTATTTGTCTTATGTATTAATTCTTCTTCTAAGAGAATATCCCCTAGACAAGGACGGGGAGTCCAATGTATTATCTCCAGGTAATGCAATATACTAAATGTTACTAGGTCTCACCTGGGAGTCACTGGCTTTGAACCAACCCTATGGACTTTGGTAGATCAATCTTCATAGCCCACGACACATAATAGTTATTCAATAAATAATTTGTTATGGGTGGATAAATTGCTTTCATTTATTTTTTGTCTTGTATTGGAATAGTAATGCATGCATCTTTATGAAAATCCTCCCTTTCCAAAAGTAATCATATATTTTTTCCACAAATAACATGTCTTTGTAAATGTTTATGCATAAATACAAGTATTTATATATACAGAAGTATATATTATACACAAATGGGAGCATACCATAATAAGTTGGCAATATATCTTGGAAATTATGCTTTAATATATGGACATCTATCGTGTTTTTTTAACAACATTATATGTCATCATTTGTGTGGATGTATCATGAATTGTTTAATCTCTCTAGGGCTTTTTTATGAATATTTGATATAGTGTTATTAATAATTAATGATTGACTCAGATTATTTTAAATATAATAGCCTTCTGTATGGAGGTAGAAAACAGAGACAATTTTGGTTAAGATGATAAGAAGATACTAAATTGGCGACACCTGAGTCAAGATCTGGAGGAAGCAAGGAAACAAGACAGAAAGGAATCTAGAATACAGATTTCTAGCAGTGGAAATAACAAGCGCAAAGACCTGGAGACAGGAAGATATTTCTGATGTGTTTGGAAAAGGTTGACAAGAACAAGTTGGCGTTTGCAAGTTTTCCTGAGGAAAAAGTTGGAACAATCCTAGGAAATTGTAAGCTGTGCTTTCTGGAGAATGAGACCTGGAAACAAAACAAAACAAAATGAAAAAGATTACTAGGCTTAGGAAAATGCTATTTAAAAAAAAAAAAATACTTGCACAGGGGCACCTGGGTGTTTCAGTCAGTTAAGTGTCTGACTTCTGCTCAGGTCATGATCTCATTGTTCATGAGTTTGAGCCCCCATCAGGGGGCTTTATACTGACAGTGCAGAGCCTGCCTGGGTTTCTCTCTTTGCCCCTCTCTCTACCACTACCCTACTTGCTCTCTCTCTCTCTCTCTCTCAAAATAAATAAACTTAAAAAAATAAAAGTGTGCACTATGTTCTGCTTCTCTGCCTCAGGCTCATTACCTTAAAAACATATGTAATAGTTTGGGCTAACATGGTCTCTGGAGCCTTCTCCATAGCTGATATTGCATACATTAATAAACATATTTCTAAATATTGTAAATTTCTAAATTCTCATGAAAAGAAAGTGAAAAAACAAGCTATCAAAATTTATCGTGGGAGTTGGTAGCAAAGAAGAGACTCAAACTTGAAAGTTTCTAAGAGAAGAATCTATGAATTATATCGCAGCTATATTACAGGAGCATTTAAGTCTTTGATCATAATTAGGCGCATCCATTTTTGCAAGAAGGAAAACATCAATCAGTCTTTCGCCTGGATGGACACGGTCATGTTTCTGATTTCCAAGTACCTGAGGTTAACACATTGTCTCCTAATGAACACGGTTTTCCTACCTTTTTAGTTAACAGATGTCTGGTCACTGTGATGTACATAACAGGTACCTAGAACAAGACAACTAAACCAGTATCCATCCGCCCAGGAGTTTTCTATCAGGTGTCTAAGAAAGAAAGTGCTCTTTATGAGGTAGATAAAGTGGTGAGATGTGACTATTGGGAGACTCTCATGACTACCATATACAGAGAGAGTCTGTCCAAAGAATGGAAAGAGACAAAGAGGCATTGTTGGAATCATTAGGCCCAGCCAACCTTAAAGTCTACTATGTGTACTTTTCCATTACAAGGGTCAGTAAAAAACTACTTCATTGCATCATTCCCTTCCTTCCTGCCTTCGTTTCATTCTCTCTCTTTATTTTGGCTTATTTGATGTTATTTTATTTTAAGTTTATTTATTTTCATAGAGACAGAGACAGAGAGAGAGAGAGAGAGAGAGAGAGAGAGAGAGAAAGCATGAGCAGGGGAGGGGCAGAGAGAGAGAGAGAGAAAGAGAATCCCAAGAAGGCTCTGTGCTGTCAGCATAGAGTCTTTTGGCTTATTTTAAACTGGGTCTTTGTTACTGTGTTATTTTAGGAGACAACTAAAGTCTCCTAAATACTAATTTATTAATCTATCTAATATTTAATCTAGTTTCACACCTGTTTTATAGCCTGTGCCTAGAATACTATCTAGGAAATAAATACTGCTGAACAATAAATGAATTTGCTCAGGATACAATCAAGTCTTAATCACTTGGATGTATTTCTTTCCCTGTAATATCATTTCATACATTTCTGTTTTGATCTTAACCTCAGAAGCCCATCTTACCCCTCTTATTACCAGGGTCTTGATAGATAAATCACTGTAACTGATTTGATAACATTAATTAAATAATTCTTATATACCTAAATTTAATATTTATTGCAAAGTTTGAAACACAAAGCCCTGTGTTTGGTACTGAAGACAAGAACTTTTAGATTTAACCTAAATGTTTGCCAATGCGTGAGAGATTTTTATGAAACTGTTAGAAAGTAGAATAACATAGATTGACAGCTCTAGCTAAAGAAGAAAAGAATGAAAGTTTGTTTAATGTTTAATAAATATTATTAAACAACCTTTAATTTATTAAACAACTTCTAAGATGGCTAACATGCTAATTTCTCTAACACCTGGTAGTACAACTATAGGGCATGCATGGGATAAAGGCTCTGAAAGAGAAATGAAAGCAAGAACAGTTTGAAACAAAGAACTTTCTGGAAACAATATTTCCTGTGTCCCCTGCATTCCATATGACCTGTCTGTGATTCATAGTATAGGCATAGAGGTCACCAGTAAGAAGTTATAGGAGGTCTTTTTGCCTCGGTTCACCTAGGCATTTCTCATATTGCAATTATAATAATATTCCTAAAAAACACATGTTGACTTATTGCTCTCAGTCTTAAGCCTTTCAAAAACCCACCTCAGGACAAATTCCCACTCCTCTCCCCTGCCTCTTTAGACTCTCTCTTACCACCTATCCCCTGTCACATTTAAGCCATCTCAAACATGTTGGGGCTATAAACACATGTTTTTTAGTTTGTAATATTTTTCATGCTCCTCTCCTCCTGGTCAAAGACCTTTTTATCACTCAGGACTCTGTTTACCATTTTTCTCCCCATCTTATCCCCTGCAGATTTCTCAATGGCAAGAATTTAATATAATGACCCTGCATCCCTGGTACTTGGAAAACAGTGGAAACACTTGGAAAACATTCAGTTAGTTTTTGTTGAGTGGATAAATCAATGAATGAGTGAATGAATGATTACTGACAGATAAACTTGCATTTCATCTCAGACCTTGATGCATCTCTCTTGGCTATTTTTAGGTTCACCCCTAGTTTGAGAAAGAGTGCAAGATTCAATGGTTTTCCGAGGTTTCATTTAGCTTTTGCCTTGAAAAGTAAATTATGCTTTTTTTTTTTTTTTTTTTTTTTGCCTTGCTAGATATCAAAATGGTTCTAATCACACCTGGAAAAAGCAGAATGATATCTATAACCTCAAAATAAAATTGTAAAAAAATTCTGCCTGTTTCCTCATCTATGTTTTCAGCTCAGCAGCAGAAAACGCAAGCTTTTTGTCATCTCCACTTTCTGTCACTGAAGATAATAGCAATGCTTGGTTAATGGTTCAAGGAAAAGAAAATGAACCCACCGAGTTCTCTGTTTTATTTATTCTATTATGATATTTTATAGCATGCAATTTCACTTATGGCACTATTTATCATTAAGTAATATACTATAAGTGATGTGACAGAACTTGAAATAATGAGAAAATATAAATATAATATTTTATCTGTTTTAACCTCAAATTTGGACTGGAAAGAGTGCTAAGGCATCTGAAGGTGGAATTTTTAGGGGGTACTGACAATTAACGTATTGAAAGACTCTAGAGAAAATACTCATTCTCAGGTCATTTAAACAGGTAAACTAGTAGCCATTCGTCCCCTCTGATTAATCTTAGAGGCCACAAATATATTTGTTAAAATCACATGAAATATTATACTACTTCCTGCCAAAAATACCTTTCAAAATATTCCTGTGCCTGTAAGCATTTCTATATTAAGCGTATTTCAGCATATTTAAAGTAGTTTATATCTGTGTTTATTTTTTTTCCATTTGTTGTCATTCACATGAGCTAGTGGAATCATAACTCTTTTACAATTAGCAGCCTGTCTCTCCATTCACGATCATTCTCAAATTGTCTAGTTAATTTCTTTATGTTGAATTCACAGTGTAAAAGATTATTTCTCCTGTTGGCCCCTCATTCTCTTTTGACAGCCAGCAAGCTCCACAAGCATCAATTAAGTGACTCTCACTTGTAAATCTCCTCAAACGTATTAAGTGAAAATAAATTTATTGGCTCACATTTGTAGGCTTAAGTTAGTATAGCTGGATTCAGTGACTCAAAATTTTTTTTTATTTCTTTCTCCAAGGTCTTCTGCTCTTTGTTTGGGTTTCAGATGGCAGCTTCTCATAAAGCTAGGTTCCAGATTCAGACCCAGCAGGAAAAGATTCACTCTATTTCAACAATCCCAGCAAAAATCTTACTGTATGTTCCTAATGCTTGCTGGATCACATGTCTCTCCCTGAAGCAAAGATGTTACCCAGAATAATCAAATATTCAGTAGTCAGACTTCAGTTATTAAAAAGGCCGTGGAAGTAATGTATGAGTACTCCAAATGATGATGATGATAATAATAATAATAATGTTAAAAAGATATAAAGTATAATACTTCACAATTTTGTGTCAATGATTTAAATATACATATGTCAAGAAATATATTCTTAGAAATGTAGAATGATTTGTGTTTTTCTTACTAAGGCAGGTATGTGCTAATCACACTGTCCCAAATTACCCTAAATATGCTATATCGTAGCTTTTTTCTTTTAATCACAAAGTTATTTTTTCACCGTTTACCAATACAAACAAGACAAAGGTTCTAAATAAATTATTGACAAAATAAATAAAACAAAAGTCTTGGAGACACTGATATATAGCAAATTGGGCAAGTTGCTATTATCTAAACCTGTATTTCATCCTGGTGACCTATGCAAAAATAACTGTATTGAAACCTATAAAAATGATGTTATTGATATTCATGCAAATTTCACATTTATACTCTACTATAAAATATATTTTAAAAACAATACTAGATTAGTATTTGAGTTTTTAAACCCGACTTTAATAGGAAGGTGGATATGTTTCCAAATGTCTAATTAATGATGTATTTCTGAATCATAGCAACTAAATTATTCCTCTGCCATGTTATATGCAGTTATAAAATATTATAAAAGGCTTATTTGAGGAAAATAATCTAGTATATTAATTAAGAAAATGTATGTCCATCCAACAAATTGCAAAGTTTTGGTCATTCCAGTGGTTTCCATGTAAATTTTGTTTCTTACAACCCTATAATTGTAGCAAAATTTTAAATTTCCTTCCTATATTTTTGTAATGGATTTTATTTTATTTTTAAAATTTTTTTACGTTTATTTATTTTTGAGACAGAGAGAGACAGAGCATGAATGGGGGAGGGTCAGAGAGAGGGAGACACAGAATCTGAAACAGGCTCCAGGCTCTGAGCTGTCAGCATAGGGCCCGATGCGGGGCTCGAACTCACCGGCTGTGAGATCATGACCTGAGCCGAAGTCGGACGCTCAACAGACTGAGCCACCTGGGCGCCCCTGTAATGGATTTTAAAGGACAAGTGTCATTTGGCATAGTTGATTTAGAATGCTCAGAATTAATAATAATGATCATTTTATGTACTCAAAAAAACCCAGAAATTGTTGCAAAGTTTAAATGGTTCTATCATTAAAATATCCTTATTTACTTAAAGGATATGAAATGATACATCGGAATAACAAACAAAATGGGATGGCAGGTTATAGAAATGAATAAATGACGTGCTTCAGTAGAACTTTGACAATACGTGAAGTGTTGGTAAAAATGCCAACTTTACCCAAGGACACTTTCATCTACTGAATGGCCAGACAGATATTTGAGCAAGATTTCACATGTTTTAAAAGTGTGGTAACCAACAAATAATGAGGTGATATAACAACAACGCACATGGTAGTTCACAGAACAATTCAGGGCTCTGGAAGTACAATGAATATTACCACAAACATTGGAGAACATTAGCCTTTGCAAGTGATCAACCGACAATTAGTAACGAGCACTCAAATGAGCATTAGGTTTAAGATTAAAAGCAGATGACTTAATAATGAAGGCATAATAAAAAATATTCATTTATTTGACAAAGGTTGTGGTGTGTTGACAAGTTATTCACTCATTTCCAAAAGGAAATAATAACAATAAGAAGAAGAATGATCACTTTCAGTGTCAATTTAACTCATGGGTATTTTTCTTTTAACTTAAATGAGATGTAATAGAATGTTGTTATTGCCACAATTGTCAAAATGGTAAAAAAAAAATCTATCTATCTTTCTCTCACCTATATATATATATATGTATATATATATATAATATAATATATATATTTTTTCATATACTAATAGAAGTTTAAGAGAAGAGACCCTTTACAAGTTTCTTTTTAATTTATCAGTATATGCAAAATAATGGCAGATTTTCAAAATAAAAAGAATGCTTCATTTGTCAACCAAAAGAAAGGACAGCTGATGCAATCAGCAGCTGTTGGTTGATCATCTGGAAGAATAAAAAGATATATTTATAGGTGAAAAAAAGTAGTGTATTATTTATCCAACCCATCACGTTATCTCATACTCTTAGGATTGATGTCTATAACCTGCTGAGCAATTTCACAAATGGTTATGATTCCAAATAAAATAGCATTTAAAAATTGATTTTATAAAGTTTAACTTATTATTTTGCATGCATATTGAAGTGGTATGATCTTTTTAATATGGCTATGGTCATAATTATTAAGCCAGTTAAAGAATTGATACTTGATATATTTTAAGATGTACTATTTAAAAATACGTCTACGCTATTATGCTAGTTCTTATCCAAATATAAACTTTAATCTATAGATGTGAGTACCACAAACGATTTGTTCATTATATCATTTTATATGCACTTATTATTCATGTATACATCCTTGCATATAGAATCTTCATTCACAATGGAAAAAATTAAACTAAATATAAACCAAAGATAGCCACAGCCACAAAGAAGGGATCAAAATTAATCTTTTGAGTAAATATTTAAATATGCATACTTTTATTAATCATCAAATCATTTTTATTTTAATAATTTTCAGGGTGATCATGACAGTTTAAATTTTCATTCCTTATAAAATCTGTTCATTCAGATTAATGTCAAATTTCTGTATTGAAATAATCAAATTCCTGTTAAGAATCGACAGACAAGGCAGAAAATAAAACTGAACGTGTGTGGTAACATTTCCACAGAATTAAAATTGTACAATTTTTAATGTTTGTTTGGTGTTCAGAAAAACTCCTCTGATCAATATCGCAGGACTAAGAGAAGCTGAAGTTGGTTAGCTATTGTAAGAAGGTAACAAAGATGAGGTGTCCTAGTCAGTGATACAAAATATGCTGTAAGATTTTACTTTAGTTTATTTTATTTTTATTGGTTTATTTACTTTATTTATTTATTTATTTATTTATTTATTTATTCATTTGTTTTTGAGAGAGATAGAGAAAGAGCATGAGCGGGTAAGGAACAGAGAGAGAGGGAGAGAGAATCTGAAGTAGGCTCCAGGCACTGAGCTGTCATCACAGATCCTGATATGGGGCTCGAATCCATGAACCGTGAGATCATGACCTGAGCTGAAATCTGATGCTTAACCAGCTGACCCACCCAGGTGCCCCTTTGATTTTAAATTCACATATGGAAATGTGCTTCTATCCATTAATATTTTAGTGGAAAACCAAGGATTTATCTCTTAGAACAGCCAAAAACTTGAACTAAAAACCACAGTGAGGAATGCCTTGTGATTTTATTTCATTTTCATTCCAGTTGTTTTCAGTGTCTTCCTAAAGGTTAACTCTAGAATATTTTAATAATTTGTCTTTATCAAATCTTTCCAAGCATCCACTTCCCCCTTAAATTGTCATTAATTATGTAATTTTTTTATTGCCACTGAAATAATTTCATTAACATCCTAGACTGATTTTGCAGTCATTGTTTTTATAACATACTATGCTCCCATAATCATTGCTTTTACTTTTAATTAATATCTAATTTAAAGCACATTTTTAACACTTCCACCTCTACCCCCATAAATGAGGCACTGCTACTTTGTTTTGGAGGGGTTGGCTCACTTTTTATACATCCCTTTTTCCTTATTCATGCCTCCCGTGAGCTTCATTTTATCATGGAGAAAAAATAGGCAATGTATTTTGTCTTGCTAATATATCATCAGTGTCTAGAAGAAAACTTGAGATATTAAATACTCAATAAATATTTATTTAATTAATTAAATAAATAAATCAACAGACTTCCAATTTTATCATAATCCTTATGGAATAGCAATATAGTTCCTTATGGACATATAGTTGCTTAATAAATATTCCACCAATTAAAATGATTCTTCTTATTCCCTAAGACATGAACACTTTAGACAGCGTATTATTATTTTCCCCCTCATTTAGTTTTTTCAGCATTATTAGAATTATAATAGGTGACATATTTTTTTCTTTTATTATTTATTTTTGAGAAAGGAAGACAGACAGAGTACAAGTGGGGTAGGGCAGAGAGAGACAGAGACACAGAATCCAAAGCAGGCTCCAGGCTTTTGAGCTATCAGCACAGAGCCTCAAGCAGGGCTCAAACTCGTGATCTGTGAGATCACGACCTGCACTGAAGTCTGGATGCTTAACCTACTGAGCTACCCAGGCACCTCATAATAGAGGACATTTTAATGGATGATAAAAACTAGGGTTTTGTGTGTGTGGGTGTGTGTGTGTTAGTAGAAACAAAAGGCTTATACCACCAACAGGATTATTGTAGTATTAGGATTGTGATAAATAATACAGTCAATAAATACACCAAATCTTTTTTCAGGTTTTATTGACATTAAACAATTAGAATTTTTCTTTATATATTTGAATAATGAAATTCACAGCATTTTCCTTTGTGTTAATTAAGTAGTTACAGCATAAAGATTGTTGTAAACTGAATATATGCATAATAAATTCACAACAAATAAACACTTTTACTCCTTTAATTCTTTTCTGTTGGGATGCAAATGAAAGTAACATTTAATAAAGTCTTGACTTCTTAGAAGTGCATTAGAAGAGTGTTGGAGCTAATAATCACATTCTCTTCAAAATATTTCACAGGCACTGAAAACAAAGTCACCCTTATTTACCAATATTGGCCTATAAGCATGAAAGAAAACAATGTGATAAAGGTTAGGCTTTGAAGTAAATGGAAACATATGAGCAAAATAAAAATCTCATCCTAACAAAGCAGTGAGACAATAAAACTCATTAGTATGACTGCATTGTGATTTTTTTTTAACAACAGCAAAGACAGGGTAACAAAATAATAGTGGTAATACAATTAGACAGCTGAAAATTTCAGAATAATTAAAAGAAAAAGACTAACATACTATTTAAGTACATGATAACATTTATAAACTTTTTACCATATCAGTATGATTTCTCAAAACAATATATTTTGGAACACATATTAAGTCATGCCCATTTTTTAAGTCTGAATACTAAATACAATCTATAAGTGACTATAAAAGTAAATATAATGAAGATAAGTAACTTTAGTAAGTATGCCAAAATTGGTTAGTGACATATTTTCTACATTCTTCTGGTATTATTGCACAAATGTCTCTATACTTGTATATAGGTAAGTAGATATACATTATCTATTAATAGATATTTGTATTTTAATGAGAGAACTCATTTTGTTATGAAAAATATCTCTAGAGATACAGTTCTATAAAATTACAAGAATTTGGTTAATAAACTGACCTATGTTCTACAAAGCCATAGACAAACCACTGAAGGGTTTATCTGCAGGGTCCATATTCATCAGGGTCAAGTGGCAGGGATATTCCAGGTAATATTGAGAATAATGCTAAGAAGTATATTGAAACTCAAAATAAAATAATTTATTTGATATCTGCATTGGCTTAATACCAAGGATCTAATAAAGAATTAGTGATTTTAGAAAAAATCTTATTTTTGTTTAAAGAAAGATATGAAAAAAGAAAACTTTTCACGATCATCATATGTATATTTTTTGCAGTATATACCACACAGTTAAAACACCTGCAGAGTCACTACATCTGTAACTTCTTCTTCTTATTATTATTCTTATATGTATTTTAACTCAGCAAACTGTTCCGAAGACTATATATTCAAGCTTATACAAATAAATCTAAGTGACTTGACAAAAAAACAAACAAAAACACAGAAAAAACTCTAACAAATCTTATTACACTTACTTTATATGTGGATGAGGAAACTGATACTCAAGTGGTTAGACACGCAAGGTATCAGTCAAAGCAAGGTTAGATTTCTGATGATAAATAATTGTACTTGACACTGTTTTTGTCTGTGATGATTGAGAATCATGTCACAATAGCCATCGTTTTAGAGTCTATCACATAACTGAAATTTAGAGAACTAAAACAAAAGTGAAATCAATGAAACAATCTTTGTCTCTAGACACAGAGGGAAGAACTCTAATTTCCTAGAAAATAACACAAAGAATCAACATACCATGATTTTCCATAATATATCTCTATATTACTTATGCATAAAATCCATGCATATTTTGATAATATTTAATATACTATAATAAAATGAATTTTAATAATTTTTCAGTGAAGCTTATTCATTGAATGACTCCACACATAAATGTTGCTATAGAGGATGCAAATAGAAACATATAACATTTTATTGTTTTTCTTATCTTTTTACTTTTGGGAGACAGAGAGACAGAGTACGAGCTGGAGAGGACAAGAGAGAGAGGGAGATACAAAATCCAAAGTGGGCTCCAGGCCCTGACCCGACGGCACAGAGCCCCATGCAGGGCTCAAACTCACTAACAGTGAGATCATGACCAGAGCCGAAGTTGGGCACTCAACCAACTGAGCCACCCAGGCACCCCTAAACATTTAGCATTTTAAAAAGGGAAACCAGAATAAGCAGTTTTTAAAATATATCTTTTGAGAAAGCATATTATCCAAAAGGCTTTTCTTACCTCCCTTTTGTAGTCAGATCAGTGTAATACAGAAATAAATGTATAAATTTAAGGCAAGACAGTGGGTCCATCAATGAGGAGGTGGACTTTTGAAATGCTGGACTTTTGGGGCGCCTGGGTGGCTCAGTTGGTTAAGCATCCAACTTCGGCTAAGGTCATGATCTCACAGTCCATGAGTTCCAGCCCCGTGTCAGGCTCTGTGCTCACAGCTCAGAGCCTGGAGCCTGATTCTGATTCTGTGTCTCCCCCTGTCTCTGACCCTCCCCCGTTCATGTTCTGTCTCTCTCTCTGTCAAAAACAAATAAACATTAGAATTTTTTTTAAAAAAAGAATTTTTTTTCTCCTCCACTCACTCTCTCTCTCTCTCTCTCTCTCTCTTTCAATAAACATTGAAAAAAGATTTTAAAGAAAAAAAAGAAATGTTGGACTTTTGCTTTATACTACTGCCATGGTGAATATTTTCAGTAAGACTTTCAGTAATAAGAATTTTACAGGGGCTCCTGTGTGGCTCTGTCAGTTGAGCGTCCGACTTTGGCTCGGGTCATGATCTCGCTGTTTGTGAGTTCGAGCCCCGCGTAGGGCTCTGTGCTGACAGCTCAGAGCCTGGAGCCTGTTTCAGATTCTGTGTCTCCCTCTCTCTCTGACCCTCCCCCGTTCAATGTCTGTCTCTCTCTCTGTCAAAAATAAATAAACATTAAAAATATTAAAAAAAGAATTTTATAACTGTTAGGTAAATTACATTAACAGACTAGAAATTGAATGTTTGATTCAAAATTAATAAAAAGAAATGAAAAAAAGGAACTAGTGACCTAATACAAAAGAAGCTACAAAAGAAAACATAGGAAGATCATAAAAGTAAGTTGAAAATACACTTAACCAAAATAAATGTTAATGTACAAAATTAGAAGCCAGAGACTGTCAGATTGTGTAAAGAATAAAGAAAAAGAATCATCTAAGGGTTTTCTAGAAATAAATAATCTTACAGAAACAAAACTAAAAATACTAAGGCTAGAAAGACATTTTACTGCTAACCAAAAAAACAAACAAACAGATGCTGGCAAAGATGTGAGCAGCAGGAACTCTCGCTCATTCTTGGTGAGAATGCAAAGATAGTACCATCACTTTTAGCCACTTGTGAAGATAACTGTTTCTCACAAAGCTAAACATAGTTTTACTATATAATCCAACAACTGTAATCCTAGGAATTTACCTGAATAAGTTAAGAACTTATGCCCATGAAGAAGTAGGAGAAGGAGGAGGAGGAGGAAGAAGATAAGAAGGAGGAAGAAGAGGAAGGAGGAGGACCTGTAGGAGGAGGAGAAGGAGAAAGAGAAGAAGAAAGTGAAAGAGAAGGAACAAGAAGATGAGGAGGAAGTAGCAGCAGAAGGAGGAGGAAGAGGAGGAGAAGGAGGAAGGAGCAGGAGAGGGAAACGGGGAGGGAGAAGGAGAAAGAGAGAGAAAGGGAAGGGGAAGGAGGAAGAGAAGAAGGAAATCTTGCATATGAATGCTTATGGTAGGTTTTAATTATAATCTCCAGAATTGAAGTGACAAAGATTTCCTTCAGTTGTTAATGAATAAGCAAACTGAAGCAATTCAACAATTAAACAAATGACCCATCAAGCTACAAATGGAGGAAGATTTCATGCGTATTATTAAGTAAAAGAAGCAAGTAGGAAAGGCTGCATACAGCAGGATCCCGACTATATGATATTCTGGAAAGGACAAAACTATAAATGTAGGGGAAAGCTAGTGTTTGCCAAGATTTTGGGGGGCAAGGGGTGAGGGATGAACTCATATAACGTGGACGATTTTTAGGGCAGTACTACTATTTCGTAGAGTATCATAATAGTGAAAACATGACTTTATGCATTTGGCAAAACTCATAGAACTACACAATATCAGAAATGAACTTAATGTAAACTTAGGACTTTAGTTAATAATTACGTATCAATATTAGTTCAGTTATAACCAATGCACCAAACCAATGTAAGATGTGAACACATTGAGTATTAATTCAGTTGATACTGAGTGCAGTAGGGGAGAAGAAGTATACGGGAACTTTCTCTACTTTCTGCTCGATTGTTTGGTAAACCCAACATACTCCAAAAAAAATAGTCTATTAATAAACACATAAGTAAATATATAACTAAATAAGGCAAAAATTTTAAATAGTCATAAAATTAGAACAATGATATTTCCTTGGATCAAAAAATCCACACTGGCAAAAACTTTCCATTGATTAGACTGCAGCAGCATTGCATTCAGGGAACATAAAACATTTCCTCATACTAGAAATAACCTGTTTATTTCATCATCTTCTCATAATTTTCCATCATCACTTCTATAATTCTCTGAGTAGCACTTTTTTTTTCTTAGCCAAACTGGCTGGCACTTTAAGTCATTTTTTTTTCCTTCTGCCTGTTAAATTTTATTCAGAGAACACTAGACAGACAGTTTCCACCTTACAGTGGTTTGACTATCTTTCAACATTACGGGGGTGTGAAAGCAATACACATTCAGTAGAGCACATACTTTGAGCTTTGAATTTTGATCTTTTCCTGGGCTGGCAATAGGCTGTGTGTTACTGCCTCATTTTCTGGGCGTGTTGGCCACAGCTTCCACCCAGTCACGTGATCACAAGGCTAATTAACCATTCCATACCCATTGCAACTGTCCTGTGTTTTCACTTCCAGTACAATATTCAATAAATTACATGAGATATGTGATAGCTTACTGTAAAATAGATTCTTTGTTAGTTGATTTTGTTCCACTGTAGCTAATGTAAGTATTCTGAGCACACATAAGATAGGCTAGGCTAGGTGTATTAGATCCATTTTTAACTTACTATATTTTCAATTTACAATGGGTTTATTGAGATACAACCCATCACGAGTCAAGGAAGATTTATAGTTAAGCACCCTCATTGTTTATGCTAAACTTAACTGAATCCAAATTCTTATCTAATCTTTTGTTGTTGTTATTGTTGTTATTGACTCCTGGACAATTCTCATTTGAAGCTTCCACTGCTTTGTTTAATAGCCCTTTCTGGAGCAGAAGCTCCTTAAAAAGAGGCTACTTTATTTGTATTGGCTGTTTATTGACAGTCTACAAGATATCAGTCATTTATTTCCTTTGTCTTGCTTTCTCTCATTTTACCTTTTCTAACGTGTTTTATGTCCAAAGATGAAGAAAATGACAGTACAGGGGCTAGAAAAATCACACTGCTTTTTATTATTTATTTATTTATTTATTTATTTTAGAGAAAAAGAAAACAGAAACGGGGAAGAGGTGCAGAAGGAGAGAAAGAGTCCTAAGCAGGCGTGACACTCAGTGCAGAGCCCAGCAGGGGGCTTGATCCTGTGATCCTGGGATCTGATGTAAGCTGAAATCAAGAGTCCGATGCTCAACAGACTGAGCCACCCAGAGGCCCCTCCATTGCTTTCTAATAAACTTTGGCACTTATGTTCCACTTATAACACTTAATTCTTGCTATGTATTAACTCCTTAATTTTACATTTCCTTAGAACCTGAGGCTTAGATATTCTAATATATACCTCTAACTCACAGAACTAGTATATGCGAAGCTGGTTTTTGAATTCTGTTCTTCCTGAACCTAAAGTTCAGATTATATCTTCTAAATTTCATTGTTACTATGTACGATGTTAATTATGTTCTTCTTTTTTTAATTTTTAAAAATGTTTTTTATTTATTTTTGAGAGGGAGAGAGAGAGAGACAGAGAGAGAGAGAGAGTGAATGCAAGCAGGGGAGGGGCCAAGAGAGAGGGAGACACAGAATATGAAGCAGACTCCAGGCTTCCAGCTATCAGCACAGGGCCTGACACGGGGCTCGAACTCACTAAAGGTAAGATCATCACATGAGCCGAAGTCAGATGCTTAACCGACTAAGACACCCAGGCGCCCCAAGTTCTTTCTGTCTCCAATATCCAACACTTACAATATGTTCAATAAACAATGGAAGAAATATCAGACATGACCCATCTACTAAAAGTTTGTAACAAATCATCTACTACTTTAAATATTTGTGGATCAGAATAAATAAGATACACAAGAAGTTTTAAAATCTCAAAAAACTTTACATAAACAGGACCAAAAAATCAGATAAAGTGAAACATCATGTGTTGGGACCAGAATTTCTCCCATTAAACAGGCTAGCCATAGAGACCCGGGGATTTTCTCAGAGACAATTTTGCAGTGTCCTATGATTCTGTAGTTGAATACAATTTATAAATATAAAAAATAAGAGAAAAATATACACACAGAATATGTATGCAGTATTTAGTTAAATGTTAGTAATTTCTAACTTTGAAGGTGACTAAAAAGTACGAGCTTGCAGTTCTAAGATAAATAAGTCTTGGGGATGTAATGTACAAGCATGGTGACTATCCTTAGCCATACCATGTTGCGGATGTGAAAATAGCTGAGAGTAGATCGTAAAAGTTCTCATCACAAGAAAAAAAAGTTGGAACTATATCTAAACTTCGTGTGGAAGATATTTTTCAGTCTATACATATGTCAAATCATTATGTTCTACACATAAAACTAAAGCAATGTCTTATGTCCATTGTATCTCAATAACAGCAACAAAAAATAAAGATCTATGAATGGCTCATGGAACATAAGGGTGGCAAAAAACAAAAAATTATAAATGTCTTGGGGCGGCGGGGTGGCTTAGTCGGTGGAGCATCTGACTAAGGCTCAGGTCATGATCTCACAGTTCATGGGTTCGAGCCCTGTGTTGGGCTCTGTGCTGACAGCTCAACAGCTCAGAGCCTGGAGTCTGCTTCAGATTCTGAGCCTCCCTCTCTCTCTGCTCCTCTCCCGCTGATGCTCTCTCTCTCTTTCTCTCTCTCTCAAAAATGAATAAACATTATTATTTCTTTTTTAAAAAACCATGTTTAAAAAAATGTTAGTCAAGGGGTGCCTAGGTGGATCACTCAGTTATGTGCCCAACTTTTGATCTCGACTCAGGTCATGATCTCATGGTTCATTAGTTCGAGCCCTGTGTTGGGATCTGCGGTGATGGTTCAGAGCCTGCTTGGAATATTCTCTCCCTCTCTCTCTGCCCCTACCCACTTGTGTTTTCTTCCTCTCCCTCAAACTATATAAATAAACTTAAAAAATAAAAGTGAAATAAAAATTCTTTATAAAACTATTAGTCATTACTGGATATTCAAAGTATCATGGGATTTCACTCAGACTCCACACTGAGTGTAGAGCCTGCTTAGGATTCTCTCTTTCTCAAAAATAAGTAGTATCTAATCAGCTGAGAAAAAGGGAAGGAATTCTAGGAATAAGAAGCAAATTAAAAAAAAAATCACAGAGATGATATGAAATATAACACAATAAAAGGAAGAAATTTAAACAAGTAAAAGTACCAACACAAAGATTCATTAGCAGAAACAGGAAAGGAAAATACATAAATATCATAATATTCTGGCATGATTCAGGACAGCTTAGAAATCCCCTACTCCCTTCTCTCACTTCCTCCCAGAAGAGAATAAGAAAGGGGCTGCTTATATCCATGCTGGACAGAATAGCTATTTAATTTATACTACATAGAAAGTAATTTCCAGTTTTCAGTCATTTCTAAAAGTCATTGGACAGAAAGCAAGTATATTTTAGTTTTACATAATTATACTTTCTGAATCCTGTTGTTTTCCTAAAGTGCCCTATGTATTCTGGTACGAGTTGGAGAATAAAAGCAGCGATCAAGAATAAAGGTAGGGTCTTCAGTGTATTATTTTCTTAACCTGTGAAGTTAATTTTCAACCGAAGTTTGCTAAAGGGATTCCACCCTTTTATTTCTTTTCCTTTTTTTTTTTTTAATGTTTATTTATTTCTGAGACAGAGACAGAGCATGAGTGGGGGAGGGGCAGAGAGAGAGGGAGACACAGAATCCAAAGCAGGCTCCAGGCTCTGAGCTGTCAGCACAGAGCCCCACGCAGGGCTCGAACTCACGAACCGAACGGTGAGATCATGACCTCAGCTGAAGTCGGTGGCTCAACCAACTGAGCTACCCAGGAGACCCCACCCTTTTATTTCTTTAAAAAAATGATTTTAAATGTTTGAATTGTTTTTGAGAGACAGACAGACAGAGTGTGAGTAGGGGAAGGGCAGAGAAGGAGGGAGACACAGAATCCGATGCAGGCTCCAGGCTCTGAGCTGTCAGCAGAGAGACCCACGCGGGGCTCGAACCCACGAACCATGAGATCATGACCTGAGCTGAACTCGGACGCTTAAATGAGTGAGCCGCCCAGGCACTCCACACTCTTTTATTTCTGTTAAAAATGTTCCAGTATTTCCCCTGCGTGAATTACATATTTTGGAGGAGTCTTTCTCTCTCTCTTTTCTTTTAGTACCAATTAAGTTCTAACGAGGGGAACTTACTGTCATATCCTATTCCATCTGTTCTTAAATCAGACATTTTTCAAATAAATTAACCTTACAAAACCAAAACACTGTCCTGTTAATTATTTATTAATTTTTTTAAGTTTATTTAGTTATTTTAAGAGAGACAGAGACGGTGCGAGAAGGGGAAGGAGACAGGAGAGGGGGAGATAGAATCCCAAGCAGGCTCCACACTGCCAGTGCAGAGTCCGATATGGGCCTTGAAGACGCAAACCATGAGATCATGACCTGAGCTGAAATCAAGAGTCGGAGACTTAAATAATAAGCCACCCAGGTTCCCCATGATACTGTTTTATTTTTAATTTTTAATGTTCATCTTTATTTTTGAGACAGAGAGAGACAGAACAGGAGTGGGGCAGAGGCAAAGAGAAGGGGAGACACAGAATCCGAAGCAGGCCCCAGGCCCCGAGCCATCAGCACAGAGCCCAATTTGGGGCTCAAACCCATCAACTGCGAGATCATGACCTGAGCTGAAGTTGGATGCTCAACCGACTGAGCCACCCAGGCTCCCCTGTCTTGTTTTTAAAATAAATATAATATGGGGTGCCTGGGTGGCTCAGTGGGTTAAGCGTCTGACATCAGCTCAGGTCATGAGCTCACAGTCCGTGAGTTTGAGCCAGCCCCGCATCAGGATCTGTGCTGACAGCACAGAGCCTGGAGCCTGCTTCTGATTCTGTGTCTCCCTCTCTCTCTCTGCCTCTGCCCCCTCATGCTCTATCTCTGTCTCTGAAAAATGAATAAACCTTAAAAACATTTAAAAATAAGATAAAATAATTAAAATAAATAAAATAAAATGAAATAAAATAAAATAAAATAAAATAAAATAAAATAAAATAATATTCTGGTTATTGAAAATCCAGATTAACTAAATTTGAATTGATTATGTTTATTATTTTTTTCTTAAGTATATTATGGGGATACTAGTACTTAAAATAACTTCTTTAGGAAGTTTTCATTTAACACATGCAAATGAAGACCAGTGTTTCAAATATTTTAAAGTATTTTTAATATTTTAACAGAATATTCTACAAATTATCCAGCAGTGTATACTTAGAATAAGCTAAGCACATTGCAAAGCTGACTAGAACCCATGCTTTGCGCTTTGCTGTGGTTTCCAGCAAGTTCTTCATCCTTGCTATGGGCTAATTTGCAGGTCTACACAGTATGATAACATTCATTTACAAATGTCTCTATTAAGAAATCTATGGCATGGATGTTGCTCAGCTGCAGGTAAAAAATGAAGCTCGGGGAATCATCATCACATTTTTGTATGAATAAACCATAGCCAAGTTGATTGATTATAGAGGTCATTGGATAAGTTACGTGTTGATTATAAAATACTCTAAAACATATCACTGAAGAATTTTATTTTCCTGCTCTGTTAAAAATGTATCCATAAATGCTTCTTCAGAGAACGAAAGAAAACTAATTTTAGAAAGTTATAACAAGAGATTCAAATAGGTTTTTTTCTGCCAAATCATATGAGAATTATACTTCTATATTCAGCTAAAATGACTGAGAGAGTATTTTATGTAGATCAGTCTACTTTGATTTGGTTTTTTCATGTTTTCCATCTGATTTTGCACATTTCATCTTTAATATAACTTTGCTGCATTTATTACAAATATTTATACAGAACCTGAGTGCTTATTCTTTAAGTGACATGATTTCCTCATCCTTGCCCTTTGCTCCAAGTTTTATGATGAAATTCTACCCATGCTTGCACCAGCCAAACATCAACGCTTCTATAATATTGTACTTCTGTCTGCTGACATATCATTGTGCTTCATATGCTGATTTTTCACACAAGTATTTCCACATTATGTCCTCTAGCATGCATCTGTTTATATGTCTTATAAGCTTTGTTGAGGACAGACTTAAGTGTTTTGTCTTTGGAGACACAACCCACTTTATAAAATATTCTGCACGCAGTAGGTGCATCAATTTATCTGTCAAATTAAAGTTGTCAGCATGTGCAAATGCTTAGCTCTTCATTTTTAAACTATGCTATGTAAGAAACATAGGACAGAACAGGAATGTTCTCTTAGAATTATAAAAGATCACTTTAAAAGAGTCACTTGATATAAAAGCTGGATCTGTTTTTCACAATGAATGCATTTAATTTAGAAATTACTAGTAAAAATCTTGAAACAAGCTCAATTTCTATTTGTTCACACCGATTTAACCTAAATTTTTTATGACTTCATTGAAACTAAAGATATTAATCAAAAGGAAATATTTTTGAAATACTGACTAAAGATTAAGAAGTTTCATTTTAAATGTCACAAATGTAAATGGAAAATGATTACACATGATATTCCATATTTAGGGTAATGTGTGCCCACGTTTTATTTGTCAATATACAGATGATCAGAGAACAGTTTAGAAGATGCAATAAAGAAAAAAAAAATGTTTAGGCTTCGAAATTAAATTCCAGGTTTCCTACATGAAAGCTTTGTAAATTTGAGCAAGTTACTAAAGCCTTCTGGTTTTTTGACACCTACTTAGGAAACTGACAAACATTACTTAAAGTTGTTTTAATATTTTTATTGAGATATAATTGACATATAGCATTGCAGAAGTTTCTTGTGTAAACCGTGGGGGTTTGACACATTTATATGTTACAATATGTATACATATTCATATAGCTTTAGCCAATACCACCATCATGTCATATAATTATTTTTTTTTCATTTTGTAGTGAAAACATTTAAGCTCTAGTCTCTTAGGAACTCTGAAATACAGGCATACCTTATTTTATTGCACTTGGCTTGATTGTGCTTCATAGTCATTGCTTTTTTTTTTTTTTTTACAAATTGAAGATTGGTGACGGCAGTGCATGAGGAAGCCTATCAGTGCCATTTCTCTAAAAGCATGGCTCAGTTCATAGCTCTGTCACATTTCGACGATTCTAGCAATGTTTCAAACTTCTTCATTATAATTATTTGTTACGGTGACCTGTGATCGGTGATCTTTGATGTTACTATCGTAACTGTTTTGAGGTGCCGTGAACCACTCTTACATAAGAGAACAAACTTAATTCAGTGATAATATTGTGCATGTTCTAACTGTCCCACCAACCTTCCATTCCCCTGTCTCTCTCCCTCTCCTCAGACCTCTTCTGTCCCCAGTACAAAACAATATTAAAATTAGGTGAATTAATAACCATACAATGGCCTTTAAGTGTTCGAGGGAAATGGAGTGTTGCACATCTCTTGCTTTAAGTCAAAAGGTAGAAATGATTAAGCTTAGCAAGGAAGTCATGTCAAAAGCTGAGATGTCCTGAAAGCTGGGTCTTTTGCACCAAACAGTCACGTTGCGAATGCAAAACAAAAGTTCTTGAAGGAAATTAAAAGTGCCACCCCAGTGAACACATGAATAAGAAAGTGAAGCAGCTTTATTGCCTATATGGAGAACATTTGATTGGTTTGGACAGAATACCAAGCGAGCCACAACCTTCCCTTGAGCCAAAGCCCAATGTCTTAATTCCTTTCGATTCTATGAACTCTGAGAGAGGTGAGGAAGTTGCGGAAGAAAAGTTTGAACTCAGCAGAGGTTGGTTCACGAGATTTAAGGGAAAAAAGTCATCCCCACAACATAAAACGACAAGGCAAAACAGCAAGTGATGATGTCGAAGCTGCAGCAAGTTATCCAGAACATGTAGCCAAGATAATTCACGAAGGTGGCTTCACTAAACAATAGGTTTTCAGCGTAGATGAAACAAGTTTCTACTGCAAGAAGATGCCATCTGGGACTTTTATAGCTGAGGAAAGTCAGTGCTTGGTTTCAAAGTGTCAAAGGACAGGCTGACAGTCTTATTAAAGGCTAATGGGGCTGGTGACTTTAAGTTGAAGGCAGTGCTCATTTACCATGCAGAAAATTCTAAGGCCCTTAAGAACGATGCTAAACCTACTCTGCCTGTGCTCTGTAAATGGAATCACAAAGCCTGGATGACAGCACATCTGTTTATAACATGGTTTACTGAATATTTAACTCACTGTTGAGACCTAATGCTCAGGAATAAAAAAAAAAAATCCCTTCAAAATTTCGCTGTTCCTTGGAAAGGTACCTGGTCGCTCAAGAGCTCTGATGGTGATGTACAATGATATTAATGTTGTTTTCATGTCAGCTAACACATCATCCATTCTGCAGCCCACGGATCAAGGAGTCATTTCAACTTTTAAGTCTTATTATTTAAAAAAAAATACATATTGTAAAGCTATAGCTGCCATAGATAGTGATTTTTTTTTTTTTATTTTTTTTTTTTTTTTTTTTTTATGAATCTGGGTAAATTCAGTTGAAAAGCTTCTGGAAATAATTCACTGTTCTTGATGCCATTAAGAACATTCATGATTCAGGGGCCCATGCCTGGCTCATACAATTGAGTGTCTGACTCGATTTCGGCTCAGATCATAACCCCAGGGTCTTGGGATTGAGCCCTGTGTCGGGCTGCATGCTGAGCGTGAAACTGGCTTAAAACTCTCTCTCTCTGTCCTTCTCTCTCCCTCTAAAAAAAATAAAAAAGAATATCCATGATTCATGGGTTTGGAGGAAGTTGGCCCCAACCTTCAACATGATTTTGAGGCATTCAAGACTTCATTGGAAAAAGTAACTGCAGATGCTGTGAAAATAGAGCATCTAGAGAACTAGAATTAGAAGTGGAGCCTGAAGATGTGACTGAATTGCTGCCATCTTGTGATAAAACTTGAACAAATGAGGACCTGCTTCTTACGGATGAGCAAAGAAAGATTTTCTTGAGAGGAAATTTACTCCTGATGAAGATGTCGTGAAGATTGTTGAAAGGACAACAAAGGATTTAAAATAATACATAAACTTAACTGATAAAGCAGCAGCAGGATTTGAGAGGATTGGCTCTAATTTTGAAAGGAGTTCTACTATAGGTAAAATACTATCAAGCAGCAAACCCTACTACAGAGAAATCCTTTGTGAAAGGAAGAGTCAATCATTGTGGTAGACCTCATTGTTATCTTACTTTAAGAAATAGCCACAGGCACCCCGCCTTTGGAAGCCACCACCCTGAGGAGTCAGCAGCTATTAACATTAGGGCAATACCCTCCACCAGCAAAACTACTACACCTTGCTGAAAGTTCAGATGATGGTTAGCATTTTGTAGCAATAAAATATTTTGTAATTAAGGTATACACATTTTTTAGCCATAAGGCTATCACATACTTCATAGACCACAGTATAGTGTGAACAGAACTTGTTTTAAATTTTACGTAAAAAAAAAAAATTAATGTTTATTTATTTCGAGACAGAGAGAGACAGAGCATGAGCGGGGAAGGGGCAGAGAGAGAGGGAGACACAGAATCCAAGCCAGGCTGCAGGATCCGAGCCATCAGCACAGAGCCCCATGCGGGGCTCAAACTCGTCAACCGTGAGACCATGACCTGAGCTGAAGTTGGACACTCAACAGGCTAAGCCACCCAGGTGTCCCTGAACATAACTTTTATATGCAGTGGGAAATGAAAAAAAAAATCATTTGACTCGCTTTATTATGATGTTCACTTTCTTTTGGTGGTCTGGAACAAAATCTACAATATATCTGAGGAATGCTGTATATAATGCAGTATTATCAACTATAATCACAATGTTGTGCATTAGATTTTTATAACTTATTCGTCCTCTAGTTGCAGGAGTATACCACTTGTCTAACATCTCTCCAAGTCCCCTATCCCCAGGCCCTTGGTAACCACTATTCTACTTTGTGTTTCAAAGAGTTGGGCTTTATTATATTTTACATATAAGTGATAACATACGGTATTTGTCTTTCTCTGTCTGACTTACCTAACTTAGCATAATTCCCTCCATTAGGTCCATCCATGTTGAAAATGGTAGGATTTTTCTTCTTTTTCATGGCTGAATAATATTCCAATGCATATATAAATGTATACGTATACACACACACACATTCATTTGTTGACAGAAACTTAGGTTGTTTCTACATCTTGGTTTTTGTGAGGAGTATTGCAATGAACATGAGAGTAAAGATATATATATTTTTTTAATATTGTGTTTTCATTTTCTTTGAATATATATTCAAAAAGTGGGGTTGCTGGATCATGTGGTAGTTCTATTTTTAATTTTTTGAGGAACCTCCATCCTGTATTCCATAGTGACAAAACTAAAGAACCTTCCCACCAATAGTTCATGAGTGCTCTCTTTTCTCCACATCCTTGGTAACACTTGTTATCTCTTGTCTTCTTGACAAGTGTGGGATAATATCTCATTGTGCTTTTGATTTCCATTTCCATGATGATTAGTAATGTTGAGAAACCTTTCAGATACTTCTAGTCATTTGTATGTCTCCTTTGAGGGAAAAAAATGTCTATCCAGTTCTTCTCATTTTTTATAATTGGATTGTGTGGGGTTTTTTATTGAGGTGTGTGAATTCTTTACAGACTTTGGATATTAACCCCTTATATATCAGATATATGGTTTTCAAATATTTTCTCCCACTCTTTAGGTTGACTTTCTATTTTGTTGATTATTTTCTTGCTGTGAAGAGGCTTTCTTAGTTTGATGTAGTTTTTTCTTGTTGAATTTTGTTTTTGTTGCTTGAGATTTTGGTGTCATATTAAAAAGATTATTGCCAAGGCCAATGCCAAACAGCATTCTCCCTATGTATTCTTCTGGAAATTTTACAGCTTCTAGTCTCATCTTTAAATATTGAGTTAAAAAAATGCATACCTAACACAATCACGGTCACATATTAAACATTTGATTAACATTAGGACATATTCCCCTCTTCTTTCTCCTTCATTTCACGTATCTGAAATGTCTGTATGTCTAATTACGTTATGCCTAAAGAGCACAACTGTGGTTAATTTCCTTGAGAGAAGAAAAACATTTCAAATATATGTAATGCTTTGTATAAATAAAAACTTCTGGCTTGATTAAATGTCAACAGATAAAAATGTGTTTGCTTAACTGAGTTCCCTGGTAATAAATTCAGACTGGTCAAATTCAAGGACATTCTTTGTATAGCTGGAAAAATTATTTAGACTTAGAAAGGTCCAACAGCAATACAGTAATTTGCTAATTGCTTTTCCTGTTATGGCCATTAGCTGGACATAATTCAGTTACATTTAAAATATGTATATATGCATTTAATATAGTTAATACTACTCATGGCTCATTGACTATCTCTTTGTCTGCTTTTATATTTTAAGCATCAAAAATAAAAAAGACATAAAAACATGTATTTAAGTTTAATTCCGCTACAATTTCATTTAATAAAGATAGCTTAAATCAACACATAAAAATCTCTATATTCAATTAATTTTCATTTGTTAATGAAGTTAAGATAAAATGAGAGTATGCTATGAGATCAGCCAGCCCCAGCGAGGGGTACACAAACTTTAAAAAGCGCAATTTTTAACAGATAACCACTTGTCCTCACCAAAACCCACACAAAATGTACCACTGTCGGGGCGCCTGGGTGGCTCCATCCGTTGAGCGTCCGACTTCGACTCAGGCCATGATCTCACGGTCTGTGAGTTCGAGCCCCACGTCGGGCTCTGTGCTGATAGCCTGGAGCCTGCCTTGGATTCTGTGTCTCTCTCTCTCTCTCTGCCCCTTCCAAGCTCATGCTCTGTCTCAGAAATAAATAACAACAACAACAACAACAAAAATGTACCACTGCCAATTATCCTGACCATCTTGTGCTACCACGAAGGCTCTCTCAGGATTTAGATTCATCACACATAAACCAGGTGCAGCTAAATGTCTGAGCAAGAGGAAACCAAATATAGAAACATAGAGACAGTACTGCAGGATCACTGACAGCAGGACTAGCGTTTTTGCTCCCACTCTAGTTGGGTAATATTGAGATAGCTCAAAGGAAAGAAAAAGTTGCCTTGGCAAGTCTAAATTATTCTCATTTTCCAGAGAAGATGGTTGGGGCAGGACTTGCATGAATAAATAATATATATCCTTCTATATCTATATGACCACTCTTTAGAACTGAAAAAGATAATCACACCATTAGGACAAATTGCAAATGTTTGAGACCACCTTAAAATATAAAAGATGTGAATGAAATATTGTTGACATCATTTTTAGAACTAAAAAACAAAAAGGAAAATCAGTACCCCTGCCCCAATCTTAAAGGAAGCTATACATACCCTGACAAATTATTCTGTCATTGATTATGTAAGCAGTGGTCATATGGCAGACAAATGTAGCCAAGCAAAATAATATTTTTGACACAAGAAACCTTTATGCACATAGGAAAACAACTCTTAATTTTATTAGATATTTGCTATTTTGGAATCTGTCCACTGCTTTCTTTTATTATGTGCCTAAGTCTTTTGTACATATACCTATTGAGTGGCTGTCTTTAAAAAAAAAATCTGATTTGTAGTCCTTATTTTGCTTATATCTAATGCATACATCTTCTTCTACTCAGTGGTTTATCTTTACACTGTCTTAATTTTGTCTTCTGATAAACAGAACTTTCTAAATCTATTGGAGACCATTAATCAATCTTTTAATTTATGGTTAGTGCTCTATGTGCTTTAGGAAATCTTTTCTACCCCCAAGTTTATAGTTATTCTCTTATGTACTCTTCCAGAAGATTTATTGTTTTGCCTTCCAAATTTATATCTATAAACTCCAGTAATTGATTTTTAACTGTTTAACAGGTAATAAGAAAAAAAAAAGTCTTACTACATGATAGAATATTGGGCATAATGCTGAAAGCAAGTGTGATAAAGTATGTCCTTTATTTATTGACAATTCTGAGGAAAGTTTTCAATAATGGGCCATTAAGTAGAATGGCTACTGAAGATTTTGTAAATATTCTTTTTCATGTTATTGAAGCTTTTTTTTTTTTTTTTTTTTTTTTTTTTTTTTTTTTTTTTGAGAGAGAGAGCGAGTGAGCATGCATGCATGAGTGGGGAAGGGGCAGTGAGGGAAGCAGAGAGAGAGAACTTCAAGCAGGCTTCACTCTCAGCTCCGAGCCTGAGGAAGGGCGCTGAATCTCATTACTGTTACATCATGACCTGAGCCAGAATCAAGAGTCTGCCGCTTAACCAACTGAACCACCCAGGCAACCCAGAAGCTCTCTTTTATCTCTAGTTTTCTAAGAGCTGTTTATTTTGAATGGATGTTAGATTCAGACAGATATCAAAATGTTATATCTTCTGACAAAACATATGAACATCTGGGAAGGGGGTGGGGAGAGGATAGAGGGAAACAAACCACAAGAGACTCTTAACAGAGAACAAACTGAGGGTTGATGGAGGGAGGTGGGTGGGGGATGGGCTAGATGGGTGATGGGTATTAAGGAGGACACTTGTGATGAGCACTGAGTGTTGTATGTAAGTGATGAATCACTGAATTCTACTCCTAAAACCAAATATTGCCTTGTATGTTTACTAATTAAAATTTAAATTGAAAAAAAAAAAAAAAGAATAAAGGAAGACCTACCAACAAATAATATTCTGAAAGTTCCTTCTTTTTTCCCGGTAGTGTTTGACTTTAAATTCTGCTTTGTGCCAGGGCGGCTGGGTGGCTCAGTTGGTTAAGCCTCTGGCTCTTGATTTTGGCTCAGGTCTTGATCTCACAGTTTGTGAGCTCAAGCCCAGCTTGGCGCTCTGAGCTGATAGTACAGAGCCTGCTTGGGGTTCTCTCTCCCCTCTCTCTCTCTGCCCCTTCCTTCCTCTCTCTCCTTCTTAAAATAAGTAAGTAAACTTAATAAAATAAAATATACCTTATCTGGTACACATATAACTATACCAGCCTTCCTTTAGTGTTTATATGATAAAATTGTTCCATTGGTTATAGCTCATCCTTACTGTATTTTTAATTTAGGTGTATCTCTCAGTGACACCACATTATCCCCCTTACCTCCCAATCTGAAAATCTCATCATTCAACTGAAAAATCCAATTCTATTTATAGTACATGCTGAAAAATGTTCAACTCTCTTTAAGTCCTCTGTTTCTCTTATTCTTTTGGATTAAATTACTTTATATTCCTAGTTTTTTCATTCCATTAGTTTTTATTCTATTAATTTTACTATATTAACATCCTACATCTGTACTTTTTAAAATATGCTATTCTACCTGTGGATACCCTAGAACTTAGAAGATTCTAGATTAATTCAGGTGTATTTGTAATTATTATTTTACAGCCTCCATGATGAAGCAAAACACATAGAACACTAAAACTCAATTTACTGTCTTCACTTTTATACTCTAGTTCTCTTGTGTTTAAATTGTGTTTAAGCTTTATGAGTTATTTGTTATTATTGCACATATTTATTCATATTTTCCCATATCCTGCACTGTGTTGCCCTTTATTTCTTCCTATATTTCCACACTTTCATCCAAACTCATTATAAACATTTTACTTGAAAAACTACCTTTATGATTTTAGTGTTTGTTAAAACTAATTTCTTTCAAAATTTGTGTGAACAAATCTTTATTTTGCTTTCAGTTTTAATGGATTTTTTTGGGGGGGCTATGGAATTCTCATTCAATGGATATTTTTCAGAACTACATAAAGTTTACTTACTTTGTCTTTTCCATTAATTCTGTTTTCCGTTAAAGCTGTCAGCATTATAGCTGATTTGTCAAAAATAGTGTATCGTTTTGTCACCCAAGTGGTTTATTTAAAAGTTCTCTCTTTGTCTTTGATTTTCAGCAATTTTACTATTAATATCCTGGGCATACTTTTCTTTTTATTTTTATGCTTTGGGTTCGTAACATTGTTTTAATCTGTGACTTGATCTATGTGATCAATTTTAATATTTTTGCACATTAGCTTTTAAAATATTGCTTCTAGCTCTCTCTCTCACTCTTATTACCTCTTCATCGCTCCTTATACAAAACACTCAAATTCCCATAAATTTCTTCACCATGTTGCATATATTATATGCTAATGTTTGGATTTTTTTCATTATTTTCTGGATATGTTTCAATCATTTTTCTTGCTGATTTATCTATCATTCAGTTTACTAAGCATCTTTTCAGCTATGACTAATTTGTTATTAAGCCTATTTATTAAATTCTTAATATGCTAAGGTATTTGTTTTACAATAGTCATCATTTGATTCTTTATGTATACCTTTATTTATCTTGTGCTCTATTCCATATACATATTAAATATGCATGAAATCTCTAGTCTCTTGTGGATTTGTCTTTATTTTCTGCTTTTGTCTCTTGGTGACCAATCATGGGTTTATTTTCCCCTGCAAGATTTGGTAAATTTTTAATAGATGCCACATTAAGTATGAAAATGTTACGGAAAATTTGAGATTTAGATGGCATTGTTCCTCCAAAGAGGATTTCCTGTTGCTCTGGACAAATAAATAAATACAGTGTATGTAAAATACTTATGTATTTTATATTTATATAATACATGATACATTTATATATTGAATATATAAAACATTTATATCCACAGTGTAAATTATATTATTCATTCTTCCATATTAGACCATCTAGGCTTACATATTTTTTTAAATTTATGTATTTATTTTGAGAGAGACAGAGACAGCATGAGTGGGGGAGGGGCAGAGAGAGAGAGAGAGACAGAGAGAGAGAGAAAGACACAGAGAGACAGAGAATCCCAAGCAGGCTCTGTGCTGTCAGTACAAAGCCCAACGTGGGGCTGAAACCCATGAATCCATGCGATCATGACCAGAGACTAAACCAAGAGTCAGACGCTTACCCAACTAACTCACCCGGGTGACCCTAGACATAGAAATTTTTTTATTTCACATTATTATAAACTTACATGTTACAAAATTAGCACAAGGAGTTTTCGTGTACACTTTTACCTACCTTTCCCCAATGATAGCATCTTACAAAACCAATATCTGAACAAGTATGTTATCAAAACCACAAAATCACTATTATTGCAGTGGTAATAACTAGACTACTATTCAGACCATACATACACATAACTCCTTCTTTTTAATGGGTGCATTTTATATTATTTTATGAGTCTACCATAGTTTAATTAACTATGTTAATTGTTATGATAGACAGTCATGTTACTTCCTGTTGTTTTGCTATTACAGTGTTAAATTTATCTATATAGTACACACCTTTGTTAATTTATGTGAGATTATCTGTGAAATTCATTCATAGACAGGCATTGCTTACTGGGGCACCTGGGTGGATCAGTCATTTGAATGTCCAGCTCTTGATTTCAGCTCAGGTCATTATCACAACGTTGTAGGACTGAGCCTCACATCAGGCTCCTTGCTGAGCATGAAGCCTGCTTAAGATTCTCTCTCTCCCTTTCTCTCTCTGCTCCCCTACCCCACTCATGCTCTCAAATAAAAAAAGAAAAGAAAAGAAAGGGATTGTTTAATATGCATGTTTATTTTGATAAATATGTCCAAATATTTTATTAAAATGCTATAGATTTACAACTCCAACTGTCAGATTCTCTGCAAAATATTGTAGTATCAAATTGCACCAATTTAAGTAAAAATAGCAATTTGCTATTCTGTTACTTGTATTTTCTTGAGTAATTAATGTCAAATATTGTTTCATATGTATAGTGAGTATTAGTGTATTATATTTTATGAACCGTCTGCTTATATGCTTTTCCTACTTTTTCTATTGACTTATTAATCTTAAAGCATTTTGTGAATTCATGAAATTAACAATTTGCCATATGAACTGAAAATATATTACCAGTTTATATTTCACTTTTTGCAATATCTTATCTACGTTCTATGAAGATTGTATTTTATGTAGTCAGATTTATTAATCTTGCTGTTGAATTCTAAATTCAAGTCTTTTTCCTGTCCAGTAGAGTTGTAAATTCATCTCCTTTTATTCCCCACACTTATTTTAGTAAATTTATTCCTGGATATTTTATATTTTTCTAGAAAAAATGATAATTTTATCCTTTTCAGTTTTTACAAAGCTTTAAAAATTTTGGAAGTCAATTGATATTACATTAGAAGTCAATTGATATTTTTACTCACTGAATTTTCATATTTTATAATGTTTCTCATTGATCCTTTTTATATTTTTTAGATATAGAATCTTATCATGTGAAAGTAATAATTTTGCTTTTTCCTGTATAATATTTGTATCATATTTACTTTTCATATCAATATACCTTGACTAGTACTTTGAGTAAAATGTTAAATAATAAAGATCAGCATAGATATCCTTATACTGTCCTAGACTTTGAAGGAAAAAGCTTAGTAGTTCTCCATTTAGAATGCAGCTGACTTTTGAATATTTATATATCTATATCCATATAATATATCTATGTATATCCATGTACTAAATAAGAATCCATCTGTTCTTGTTTCATTAAATGAAAGTCAGCATTGATTTGTAATTAAACATCAGAAGACTTTTTATCATTTATGGAGTTCATTGATTTTTTGTTTCTTTTTTGATTTACTGATAAGGTGAATTATATACAGAATTCCCAGTAAAAATCCTTTGAATTATGAGACTTTATACATATAATCATTGAATTCAAATCGCCATACTTTTAGTAAGGTTTTGTGTTGTATTTATTAGTAAACTGAGTATATAGTATCAGATTTTTGTGTTTTGATTGTGCTACTTTTTCCAAATTTGGTATTTATATAAAAGCTTGAATCCAAAGACTTACCAAAACTCTTTTGATGTTTTTGTCCTCTGGAATATTTTCTTTTTTTTTCTTTTCTTTTCTTTTCTTTTCTTTTCTTTTCTTTTCTTTTCTTTCCTTTCCTTTTCTTTCCTTTCCTTTTCTTTCCTTTTCTTTCTTTTTTTCTTCTTTTAATGTTTATTTATTTTTGAGAGAGTGAGAGAGGCAGAGAAAAAGGGGGGCAGAGGATCCGAAGTGGGCTCCATACTGACACCAGAGAGCCCAATGTTTGGCTCAAGCTCATAAACCATGAGATTATCACCTGAGCCAAAGTGAGATGCTTACCTGGCTGAGCCACCCAGATGCCCCTGGGATATTTTCGATAGGATCTGAATTATTTCTTCCTTGGAATTTGGGAAAATGTACCTAGAAAACCAGCAAGTTTTTCTGGTAATTTTCTGGTAGGTTGTTATATGTTTTTTCTCACAATCTGCCTAAGTTTTCTATATGTTCTTTATTTATTTGCTTTTATTGCACGGACAAATCCATGTTTCAAACGAGAGTGAGTAGAGGCTATTTCACTTTTCATGTATACCTTAAACTCTGGCATATCTCATGTATTTTCAGGGAGAAAATATTACATATTCTTTTATAAGGTAAATAATTATTTTATAAGAGAAATTCTTTATAGAAGAATATAACATATTCTTTTATAAAATCTGTGATGCCCTTTGAATGTCTAATACACTTGGAAGACTTAATATGTTCAAAATGAAATTCTTGATATTTCTCAAACTAATTTACCTCAGCTAGCAAATAGTAATTCTAAATACCCAGGTTCTTAAGGTAGTAAAAATCCTTTGTTGTCACCTTTGACTGGTTCCTTCCTTCCATCAGCTAATCCTACTGGCTCAACCTTAAACATATATCCAGAAACCAGTCCCCGAAAACTTTCTTTATATTTACACTATCTAAGGTACCATCATGCTTCTTCCAGAGAGCAGGATTCAACTTCTGACTGGCATCCTCCCTTTGGTCTTGGGGTCTCTGTTCTATGCCCAATGCCATCTTTTAAAATGTGTGATCATGTCCCAACATTGCTCCAAACCCTGATGTGGCTACTCTTTTCCCCCCGCCCTTCTTTTTCATTTGCTCTTTTACTCTTTTTCCTTTCCTTCTAGAAAATGGAAATTAAAAAATCTTACATATCACAAGTTTTAGCAGTTTCATTTCCCACCAAATTATAGGAGGGGATACTGTGGGGGCCCTGACCATGGTGGTAGAGGCTAACTGGGAATCCTCTACACAAGGACAAACAGACTAACTGATGGGGAATATACTCTGAGGAGGGTATGGAGGCACAGGCTGGGAGGTAGGTTTGGAGAAAAAGAATTTGGGGTGGAGAGTGAGCAAGGCAGAGTATTGGAACTCTGGCTGAGTGAGAAGGGTGTGCAAAGTGGGGTGGGGTAGGGAGGTCTGGTGCAAGCAGAGGCCGGGCTTATGTGTCAGAGCCTGAGTTAAGTAAAAAGGTGCTCTGTTTAGGGGAGGAGGGGTTATGACAAAAACAGTCACCGAGCCACATTTAAGGCATCCGCTAAAGTCACATCTGCAAGCATCTCAATAATTAAAGCAAGTCTCACGGCCAAAGTGCAAGTCCTTTGGAGGTGTCGATATATACTCTGTCTATATATACTCTGTCCACTTTATTGGAAATCCTCTAGCAAAAAAATATATTTAATTCTATTATAGATTCAAATTGAATAATTTGGAATACTAAGGCATTCTTCCTCATCCACCCCTGCCATAAATTTTCCTCCATTAATAGTTTGTGATTTTTGTCAAGAACACATTATTTATCTTTGCAGAGGTATATGCGTTGTGTAAAATTTTAAAAAAAGTAGGGGTGGAATCTAAATATCCCCCATTGTACATGAACTCTGTATGTTGTAATATATAGTTCACAATCTGGGGTTTGGGTTTGTTTTATACCTACTTTTATGAGAAATAAATTTGTCCCTGTTATTCAATGTTTTTGTTACTTTTGTAGGTTTTTGGAAAACATAATAAAAATCTCTTTACTATGTCACAGTTTACCTGAATTTTTATTTTTATTTAAAAAAAGTTCAAATGTTTATTTACTTATATTGAAAGAGAGAGAGAGAGGGAGAAAGAGAGAGAGAGAGAGCAGGGGAGGGGCAAAGAGAGAGGGAGAGGGAGAATCCCAAGGAGGCTCCACGTTGTCAGCATGGAGTCCAACATGCGGGACTTGATCTCGTAACTGTGATATCACAACCTGAGCCGAAATCGAGTCGGACACTTAAACGACTGAGACACCCAGGCGCCCCTGCCTAAATATTTATTTTTAAACATCACTTTATTACTAGTAAACAAAAGAGGAAAAAATACATCAAATCCTTATTTATGTTATCAGATCAAAATAGTTCAGTCTTTCAGACCATGTTACAACAAACTACTAACCTCTTTTACACCATGTGTCAACAAAGTTGATTTACGTATCTCTTTGATATTGGGGGGGATTTTTGTTCTAATTAGCTCCAGAATCTATTGCATCTTCTTACTTCCTGTGGACTTCCTCTACTTAACATAGTTCTTTTAATTAGTCTATTTGTATTACTATTTTAAACTGAGGTTTGAGTGACATGCTCACTGACAGAAAAAAGAAAGTTAATGTTGTGGCAATTGTCTACGGAATTAATAATACCTTTCAGTGACTCTGTGGCTGTATCCATAAAGTCTCAAACAAGGCCAGACCAACAGTTGAGGTGGGCTATTGAGCATTTTACCAACTTTTTTAAAAATATTTTTTTAATATGAAATTTATGGTCACAGTGGTTTCCATACAACACCCAGTGCTCATCCCAACAGGTGCCCTCCTCAATACCCATCACCCACTAAAACATATTGTTTCCTGGGACGCCTGGGTGGCTCAGTCGGTTAAGCGTCCGACTTTGGCTCAGGTCATGATCTTGCGGTCTGTGAGTTCGAGCCCCGCGTCGGGCTCTGTGCTGGCAGCTCAGAGCCTGGAACCTGCTTCGAATTCTGTGTCTTCCTCTCTCTGACCCTCCCCCGTTCATGCTCTGTCTCTCTCTGTCTCAAAAATAAATAAACGTTTAAAAAAAAAAAAACATATTGTTTCCTGTTTATTTATTTTTGAGAGAGAGGGAGAGTGCAAACTTGGGGGACGGGGGAAGGTGCACAGAGAGGGAGACAGAGGATCCAAAGCAGGCTCTACCCTGACAGCAGAGAGCCCAGTGTGGGGCTTGAACTCACAAACCATGAGATCATGGCCTGAGCTGAAGTCAGACACTTAACTGACTGAGCCACATGGGTACCCCAGCATTTTATCAACTTTTTTAGGGGTTCTCAATTGGGTAGGGGCCGGTGTAGTGAAAGAATTCACCCAAGGCAGAACAAAAGGGATAGAAGTTTATTGAATACACTGCAAGGAGGCTTCAGGCAGGACAGCAAAGGAGAAACTGTCTGTCACAAGAGATTGTGAGAGGCCACACTTATAGGGTGGAGTGAGGGAGTATGGAGATGTATGGTATTTTCTCTTTTTTTGTAGTTGTGCCTCCTTGCGAGTAGCCCATTTGTTAGTTAAGGCCCATGGCTATTTTGAGGAGGTTCACTTAATGAGCCTGTTTGCATGGAGCTGGGTGGTCTCTGTGGGCCTATCTGCCTTGTTCAAGTTTCCATTGTTCGAGCCTATCGCCTAAAAGCGGCCTCGGCATAATTCACATTGGTTCATATGATTTATTTACTTGTGTTAGTGCCACCAAAAGACAATAAACTTGGAATCAAGAAACTGAATTCGATTCTGGATACTGACCAGAAAGTAACTTATGACTTTGGGCAAGTCACTTAACCTGTGTTACTCCGTTTGTTTTTTCTTTTTTTTTTACACATCAGATGAGTGTTCTGGAGTCTATATAAAGTCCATCCTTAACACTCTGAATATTTTTTTGCTTTTGCCAACTGAAAATTAAATCATTTAGCATGGTGAATAAAATGACAGTTATAGTCATGGTTATATTCATGATTTTATATTTAACGAGAAAAAAAACAAAAAAAAAGCACGAAGTTTGGCTAAAATACCAAATGAAATGAAATAGCTGACTTCTTCAAAAATTATGAGCCTTACAATTGCACTAATGGGAACAGTGATCTTAATATAACGTTTTAGGATTGATTTGAAATTTCCTCTAATAATCACATGGCAAAATTTGGACCGTTACTTGAAAATCCCCACTAATGACTTTAGTCAATAAGGCCATTTCAGAAAAACATAACGGGATGGACCGCATGTGTGTGTCCCTTCCGAAATTCATATGATAAAAACCTAATCTCCAACGTTTTGGTATTTAGAGGTGAAGCCTTTAGGAGGTAACTGGGTCATGAAGGTGGAACCCTCATCAGGAGACTAGTGCCTTTGTAAGAAGAGACATGAGAGCTTGCTTTCTCTCTCTCTCAAGCACGTGAGAACATACCAGAAAAAGTTGCTCTAGGAACCAAATCAGCCAGCGCCTTGGTCTTGGATTTCAGAGCCTCCAGAACAGTGAGAAATAAATTTCTGTTGTTTCAACCACCCATTCTGTGGTATTTTGTAATAGCAGCCCATGCAGTTCTCCCAAATTTGAGTCTTCTTTTTAAAAGCTGGGGCCAGAAGTTACTTTAAGTTCTTTGACTCTGTCTGGGATAAAAATCACTTGATAAGATAAAAAGAAAAAAAAAATTATGATCCTGAAGATACTTTATGCATAGTCAATAGAGAAATGAATTTCATAAAACTTTTTAGAGATGTGCAGCCGAAAAATATACCTTTGAGTCCTTATATTCTCAAATATTTCACACACTGAAGACGTTTGGAAATACTGAAATATTTAGTGGGTCTATTGAAACATAGGGCTCTAAGCCATTAAGAAGTATCCATTTACTAATACTTTCTGCACAGAACACTGATTCGTGGAAATGGTAGTGCCACATGGATCCAGACAACTCTAAGTGTGTTGTTATAGTGATAAGACAGATCTGAAGGACTTGTATTAAACAAACTCTTGTACCAAAATATTTAGTGGACGTAGCGGCATATTAGCAAAATTGTTCCCAAGTAGCTGTGGGCCAGAGACATTTTAATAGTTCTTGAGAAAATGAATGGAAAAATGAAAATTTAAACATTTTATTATTTTAGGAAAAGTACACAGTCTAGAATGTGTCCCGAGTTAATACATAGGTTAAAAATTAATTAAAATTCATCATAATGCTGTAATAAAAACTCGTGTTATCTACCTGGAACAGAGATTATTTATGGAATGTGTTAGATTCTCCAATGAAACAGAACCAAAAAGATTATCTCTAATTTACATATCAATTTACCTAAATTTTAGCAAATCTTTTAACTTAAATTTTATTTTACTTAATTTTTTACTAACATTTTTAAATGCATTACATATTTTAGATTAATGAAGCATTTTATAATTTTACAAAACTATCTCCCAAACAATCCTAAAAGATAGGTCTTCTCTGTAGTTTTTTTTTTTTTTTTAATCTTTATTTATTTTTGAGAGAGAGAGACATAGTGTGAGCAGGGGAGGAGCAGAGAGAGAGGGAGACACAGAATCTGAAGCAGGCTCCAGGCCCTGAGCTGTCAGCACAGAGCCCGACGCGGGGCTCAAACTCAAGAACCGTGAGATCATGACCTGAGCCGAAGTCGGATGCTCAATCGACTGAGCCACCCAGGCGCCCCATTCTCTATAGTTTTAATTGGAGAAATGTAGACTGAAAACAAAGTACCCCAGGTCAAAAAGCAAAGATGGAGTATAGAGACTCATACTAAGATCTTAGGACTCCCAGACATTCCCTTTCCAATTCCCTTTGGGTGAGACAAAGTTTCATATTGCTTCTCCAGCATTTACCAGAAGAATTACCCTGAATGAGATCCAACGTCTCTGACCTCAGCATCATCATATCATACTAAGGAGAATTAAATGTTTAGACTTTGGTCTAGAATAAACCTTTACATGTTAAGTAATTCTACATCATTGTTAATATCATTTAATAACAAGAAACAACTCCAGTGAAATGATATATGTTGAACAAATGACATTTTGGAAGAAATTTTAAAAAGCCCTCATTTTCTCATTTCCAGTGTCTGCTACCCATGCCCCCCCCTTTACACATGCACTGATTTAAAGCTACCAAAGTAGGGGTTCCTGGGTGGCTCCATCAGTTGAGCGTCAGACTCTTGATTTTGGCTCAGGTCATGGTTCCAGGGTTGTGGGATTGAGCCTCTTGTTGGGCTCTGCACTGAGTGTGCACTCTGCTTGGGGTTCCCTCTCTCCCTCTCCCTCTGCCCCTCCCCTGCTCCTGCTCACATATTTAATCTAAGCCTGTTTTTCCAAATGATTTTGTGCAAAATATTTAAACTCTTCATAATTCACTCCAGTTAACCTTATGATTTACAACTCTTGGGCTCATTTACTCTGTACCCTCAGATAAAACTTGTCTGAAACTCCTAAATATGGCTGTAATGTGTCATAGGTAATAGTGATAGTAAAGTTTCTATAGTAATAAAAATTTTAAGCCTTGTTTTTTACAACTGTTCAAAAATTTACAACTGCTCACATTATATTTGAACTCTATTTGTATGGCTACTTTTGAAGACTTCCCAGATATAAACTATGGCTATTTTGGTAGCTTATCAATTTATTGGTAGGATGCCACCCTCAGAGAGCAGAAGTGCTCTAATAGCGTCCTTCAAATTTTCCCACTACATCCTATTTTCACTTTAGGCTGAATGTATTTGTCAACAGTAAATACTTTGCTTAAAATTTTTAGCATTCTGTTTTCATTCCACTTAATTTGCAACTCTGTTTTATTGTAATTTGTCTTATTAAGAGCGAAGATATATCCACTTATTCTTGTTGTAATTAATAATAGTTGAAGTATTAAGTGTTCCTATATAAAAAAAAAATAAATCTTACTAATATTCTTAATTTTTCCTACTTTATTTATTGGTTTTTGATTTCAATTAACAGTTCCTTTGGGCAAAACAAAACCATAATATTGATTTCTAAAATTAAATAATTGTTGAATGTAATTTTCAAATAAAGCCATGCATTCAAGGAAACAATTACTAGTACAATATCAAAAATAAAAATAAAAATGTGGAGTCATTCTGATTTTAGATGATTTTACAAAATGTGAATATTTTTTATATTACCAAAATTTTACCCATCCTCAGAAATAATGTATCACATGATCAAGGAACTGTTCCTCAGCATTCACATTAACAGGACCTCCTTAGAAAAATAAATCTCAGCTCCATAAGGCCTTGCTTGTCTGCCGGACCTGCCGTGACAAAATACAGACTTGATAGGCTGGAGGGCTTAAACAAAAAATACATATTTGCTACCAGTCCTGGAGTCTAGAAGTACAAGATCAAAATGCTGAAAGGATTAGTTTCTCCTGAGGCCTCTCTTTTTGGCCTGCAGATTGGACACCTTCTTGCTGTATCCTCACGTAGCCTTTCCCTGTGCATGCATACCCCTGGTGCCTTTTTCTCATCTTATAATGGCATCAGTCATGAATTAGGGCCCCTTACAAATTCGTCAAACCTTAACTACGTCCTTAAAGTCCCTATCTCCAAATACAGTCTCATTGGGGTTAGGCTTGAACCAATGAATCTCGAGGAACACAACTGAGTCCATGACAGGGACCCTCATCTATGCTTACAGATTTTAGTTATCTGAAATTCCTTTCTTTCTTCTCTTAGGTGTAGGCATGATATCTTTCTGTTATCTAGTTAATATCTTTATACCTCATCAAAAGTGTTTATTAAATTACCTTTGAATAACTAGTGTGGATTCAAACTCTTGACTGAACTTGACATATACACCACCCTACTAAAATCAGTCTTCACCATGTGACTTGCCTTGGCCAGTATGATGGTGGTTCACCTAACAAAGGTGTAATTGTGCTTATCCCTTGAGCCTTCAACAATGACTATAAGAATCTATAGCTTACCTTATGTAGCTGCTGTCTCTTAAGATTGTTTTTTTAAAATAAAGACTGTAGAGCCCTAGTCAGTGTGACTGAAAGCAGAGCTGGCCAGATGTGCCTACTATAGTTCTAGGAGAATAAGTCATTGTTACTGATAGGCAATGAGATTAGGAGTGGTGGTTAAACTAGATATAAGTTTGAAAATAGTTTGTTGATAATAATGCTTTTCTACATGTTCTTCCGTAATGTTTCTCTTGGGTAGTTCTTTTTCACAATAACTAATATACTCATCCCAAAAATACAAACGAGCTTAAAGCAGTGCCTGAATTCAAAGTCAATAGGTTCATCAAAGTGTCATTTATTATTATTAGTCATTAAATCATGAGTTAGCTATTATTATTATTATTATTATTATTAATCTCTATTATGTGTTAAACATGCAGATTATTAAGTTCTATCTGCAGCATCAAAACTAGTTGGGCCTAGAAATATGTGTTTGAACAAGCTTCATAGTTAATTTCAAATGATCCTTATAACTGATCTTCTTTCTGTGAAAAATTTCTGTTGCTCACATATCATTTTGATAAATTTTATTATTCATTTTCCTAGTGTCCAAAAGCATTTAATACTTAAGAATTGATGACAGTTTTCATGTTGATAGATATCTTTCACGTTATTATATACCTTCTCAGTCATTATTTTTTAGGCAGGAGTTATGTTATATTTATCATTTTTATATGTAGAGACTACCCCCAGTGGGTTTTCAGTAAATGTTTGCAGAAAGACACGAATGAAGAGAAGGAGGTAAATAATAAGTTTAGGGAGATAGAATATTTAAAGTTGGCTTTAGGGTCCCTGACTTGGGAGAGTCTTAGAAGGTAGTAGTTTGAGAAGGATTAATCTTGCAAACGTGGTAAATTTGTCTAAAGCCACACCCACCTCATTAACATTGGCAACCTAGGGTCCCACAAGTATGCCATTCATTTCCACTCCCTACGCTTAGAAAATAGGAAATCGACTACCCACGAGAATGGATTGGAACTCACGGACCTCAAAGACAGCATATCATTGAACATTATTTGATATTTCTTTTCAAGTAATCTTGTGTATCTTGTGTCTGCTCTAAGAATTTTGGATTATGGTTCTCCCTGAAATTTGAATTCATATACAGAGGCCACACATATATAAGATATGTGTGCATATATTTTTTTAAAGACTGAGCAACATTTACACCTCATTTTTCACTGAACTCCCTAAAGACTGTTAAATCTTTCTATGCTTTTGCTCCTAGATTCATACCTGGATTAATACTATTATATCTCTCAACATTTACACAATGTCTTACGGTGTTCTGCCATCATAAGACAGCTGCGAAGCATGATTCAATGTGTAAAGATGTTATTAAGTCACATCTCAGTTGTACGAAGGCGGAAGGAGTTGTGCAAGCAGAGGGCTTGACCTAAGACTTTAGCATACAGCCTTCTTCCTTTTTGATAAATAGGCTTAAACCTAAAGAGATTAATTCAACCTATTCCACTGTGGCCTGCAGCCTTGAAAGTGTACAGAAGATGCCAAAGGCTTCACAATCAGATAAAAACATGCTCTTGTTATTTTCTATAGTGGAGCAATACAGTGGCAATGCTATTTGTAAGGAAATCCCTGACCTACTTGAATGCTTACCTTTTTATCCCACTGAGAGCATTATTCAACCTAGAGGAATGGGTAGCAGAGGCCAGCAGGAAGTTATTTGATTTTACAGCTTTATATCATGTAACAGTCTTTGAAGGCTTAAAAAGTTAAGAAAGCTTCATTAGAATAGTATAATTAATCCCACAATGGAAATACTAAGAACAGAGAAAGGAAATCAGAGGATTTATAACACAAAAAGAAAACTATGACAAGTATGTGGGACGATGAAAGAATCTCTTGGCCAAGAAATGTGGTTAGGAACTTAATTGACTGGACTGCCTTCCCTCAGTGGGGATTAGGGGAAAAGCAGCTAAATGTATGAAGGAGACGTCTTAGTTTTATTCAGTTTGGCCGTTATAACAAACTATCATAGAATGGGGGGGGGGTGGTTTATAAACCACAGAAATGTGTTTCTCATGGTTCTGGAGGCTGGAGTCTCAGACCAGGGTGACAGCATAGTGGGTTCTGGTGAGGCCTCTCTTCAGAGCTACAGATGGCCAGCTTCTCCTTGTAACCTCCCACGGTGGAGAGCAGAGACAGGAGGCAAACTCTTTTGTCATTCTTATAAGGGACACTAACCCCATTCATGCTGGCTCCATCTTTCTGACCTCCTTTAATCCTATTTTCAGAAGGCCCCTTCTCCTAATATCGCATTAGGAGTAGAATTTCAACGCAATGGAGTTTGGAGAGACACAAACATTCAGTCCATAACAGGGAACAATAAACACAGGATGGTGAATAAGGAATAAAAATTATTTAAATGGTCACAAAAGACAGCTTGAGTATTTTCAATTGAAATCATTGTTTTTATCTTATAAATACATACTAAATGATGTGTTCTGAACTTAAAATTGCAATTTATCTGTGTTATAATTTCAGAATCAACAATCAGCTGTGGACAATTTTATCTTCAATTTTCATCACAGAGCAATTCACTCCTTTTTAATTCTTGTCAAGAATTAAAACTTTCAAGAAACTTTCTTTTCTTCTTTTTTCTTCTTTCTCTCTTTTTTAAAATTGAGAGTTGTTTTGACAGATAATGAAACTTACAATGCAATTTTCTTATCGCGTGACAATAAAAGTTGCTGTTTCTTTCCACACTAATAAGCTGAAATGACAATTTCCTGTCTATATGTGTTTAATTGTATGTTAGAATTATACCTTAGAAGCCAATGTACTTTCGAACATAATTTTAAAACTTACAAAACATCGCCATCCTAATTTTTGTTAAAAATACATATTTATAATTATGTTTCTCCTGCCTCAGGGCAATTCCTTTATTTAGCCTCATCTATTATTGTGGCAATTACTAATTTTTCACCAGGTAAGACCTTATAAAGCTTCACTAAGCTCTGGCTGTTTCTACCTGTGAATGAGTTAATTGCTAATTTGATCTCTTCTAAAGGAAATGAAGCATCCACACCCAATCAATCTTCTGAAGTAAGCATGGGATGAATGCCTTTTTTCAGAAATCAAGAGAGCATATCCTCCTCCAGTATTTCTGATGAAGGATGTAAGACTCTATAATAGAATTGGAATGCTTGGTTAATTACCATTGCTTGCATAAGTGAGTGCCCTCATATGTCTGCTTAGTAGGACAAAGCTCTTTCAATGAGTTTGCAGATAATGTTCAAGAGTTTGTGCATGTTTCCTAATAGAATTTTGCATTAATTGTAATCACCTTTTTTCTAGGTTATTGATATAATAATAATAATGGCAAGTATTTATTAAAGAATTACTTCACTCTGGATTTTGTATGCACATTCATCCTTTATATTTTTATTGCTCAATCAATCAATAACCCTTTCTCAATCAAGAAGGAAAGCTAAGTTTTCTACAGGTGATACAGAATAAAGTCACTCTGCAGACAAAGTCACACAGGACAGAGCTCAGAAATGACACCAAGCAGTCTATCTAAATCCAGAACTGGTTCCTTGAGCACTTCGAATCATTTATCATAATATCTGCCCCCTACTTTAACACTACAGTACTTGTTTCCTTAGTCCAAAGATTTGAAAATGTGCATGTCTTTTTTTAAACATAGTTTGAGGCAAGAAGTTCTAACAATTTATTTCTCTTCTGCTTATACAAATCATTGTATTTTTAGTGGGTTGGTTACATGGAAAGAATGCATCTAAAAGATGGTTGAATTAGAGGAGTCTCTTACCACAAAAGAAAATATACTTCTTTTGCAAACAGATTTCTAAATTTCAGTTAAACAAAACTAAAGATCATCCTAGAAATATAAATAATCATAGACATTTAGTGAGAGCTAAGCACTTATTATGCATTTTTCATTAAAATTTAAAACTGACCTATAAAATATGATGTACACATTGGGGAAACAATGTTGACCTTAATTTATTCTAACAGCATTTTCCCACTCTAAAGAGCTTTGTCTTTCCCAGGCATTTACGTTTCTAAATATTTAGAGGCTTCTCTGAAAAGAAGAAAATAGGAAGCAATAAACAAGGCACACACTTTTTGTTTTATATTTTCTACAGTTTCTATAAAGATATTTTGCACATTTATAAGAGGCTCAAAAATATTTGTTGCAGTAAATTTACATTTTCCAAATAATATATTAGTAAAATACTTACATGCATACTTTTCATCTTAATAACAATCTATAAGAACTTGTTCTAAGACATATGCAAGCATACAAGTGTAAAGAATGTGTTCCATAACCTCAAAGAACATTGAGTGTAATCAAAGGCAGTTTTTGAATTACACTAAAGGACAATACCCATAATCCAGGGATTTGACACATACATAAATAAAGCATCTACAAGACATAAACAAATTTGTCAACAAATGTGGTCTATTGCTTTTCGAATTTGAGAAGTATATGTTCTTCCCAATATATTTTTTTCTATTCTTATCTATCAATAGAATCTTTCGTAATTTGCTTGAGCACATTCTCAGATTAAAAAGTGTGGTTCTCAAGTCATCTTTCATCTTGGTGGTGTAACATGATTAAAATTTTCCCAACAAGATATCATTAAAAGTTTTCTGTTCATCTTGTGGGAAATACCTTCAAGGGAGTGAGGGCATGTTCTTTTCTGATTTTCTTCTGTCCTGATATAATTCAAAAGTGACAGTAAGAGATTTAGTTTCTGTTATGGGTAGAGTGATCAGATAATTTATTGTCCAGACTAGAATAATAGATAGTGAAAAGAGGTATTTTTAAAAATTAAACACAAACAATAGATGTAAATGAAAATGTCGTAGGAAAATCAATCCATATTGTCACTCTAAATTTGGACTTTTGGAAAGAATCTTAGTAACAAGGATTTTAAAGGAACAAATCATTGAAACGGCCAACATACCTGATACCATGAAGCTTCCATACAAGATTTAAATGACTTGGCATCTCTTATGTGAAAACATAATACAATTCAATCTTTTTAGAACTATAATGTGATGGTTTTTGTCACATATGACAGACTCTAATTTTAAACATAACAGCATTTGAAACAAGTAGTTTATGCTACTTAAGACAAATTCTAAAATGTTCTTGTTTTTTCTCTAGAAGGGGGTCCGTAAAGATATAACTGTTATAGTTTGGAGGACTAGAAACTTTTTCAATGTCTTGGTAAAATATTTAGTTAAGTTTTTCCCCACTGTTTCAAAAAGGGTTAGCTAAATTATGCTAAAAAACAAAAGCACCCAAATCTCAGTGCCTCAATACAATAAGTGTTTATCACTGTAGCAAAGTTCACACGTGGTTCTAAGCAGCCTTTATCCATATTCCACACCACGTAGATTTGGAAGTAATTCCATCTGAATGAAGGAAAGGAGAAATGGGTATTATTCATCAGCTCTTCTATCCATATGTGACTTAAGTTAAATTCACTTAATTTTCTTGAAATCATATGACAGTGTTTAATTTCTGGGGGTGGGATATGCAATGTTTAAATATAAGCTGGAGGGAAGAAACTACAAATAATGCTAAACACTCATAAATTCTAACCAATCTGCTAGCCCAGGAAGGCAGACCAAATGTAAGCAAAGTTAGAGCACTAAAGCAAATGCTAGGAAAAATTCAGAATATTGGAATTTGCTATTTTCTTTCTGCTTTTTAAAAGCAAATTCCTGAGAGAAAGAGGGAGAGAGAGAGAGAGAGAGAGAGAGAGAGAGAGAGAATTAGACTGGGATGTATCAGTGTACAGAAATTGAATGAACAAATTTAGATTTCCTAAAGAAGGTATTCTTACATCTTACAGTGCAGATTTATTCCCATAATTTGGAATTAGACAATGTTGTTTAAAAAAAAAGAAAAAGTGTAAGAAAAGGAAATTTTAAAAAAAGCCAAAATCCTGATGACAGAAATTGAGTGCTTAAGAGGTATTGTCTTCACAGTCAAACTTGCATTGGGTTGGGGGGAGCAGATATTTCTAAGACAGAGTATGGTAAGTAATAAACTTCAGTTTTAATGCTTGTGGCCATGATAAGGGAGGAACATTGATGGTGGTAATATTTATACATGGAATTTATCAAAAGCTAACTAAAGAAAGACCCTTACAACCTGAATCTGGTATTCTAAGGAGAGATAAAGACAAAAAAACATAAATAAATTACATAATATTTTAGAAGTGACAAGTACTTTGGAAAATGGCGCAAAATGTAATCAATGGTAAGGGACATTAGGCGCCTTGGGATGCAGGTAAATTTTTAAGCAGATTTAAAGACAAGTTATAAAAATTTGACATTTGACAAAAACTGAAAGCAGACAAGGGATTAGCTTACTGAACATAAGGGAGAAGAGTGTCTGGCAATTTGTAGCAGCAAAGGTGAAAGTAGACTTATTATTTTCAGTAAACATTAAAACAAGAAGGACAATGTGACAGGAGCTGTTAGTTGCTCATCAGATCTGACAGCAAATATTGAGGCATATCATATCGCAGATTATTGGTCTTTGTAAGGACTTTGATTTTTCTCTAAGTGAAATAGGAGACCACGAGTAGGTTTTGAGCAGAGGGGGGGCATGACCTGATATTTCTTTCAAAAAATTACTCTGACTCCATTCCTGAGATTAGGCTATGCTTGGTCAAGGAAAGTACCAGTTGAAGTACTTCGAGTATTTTCACAGTAATCAAGAAAAGGGATGATGAATTGGTACCACTGAATGTAGTAAACTATCAGATCCTGAATATATTTTGAGGGTAAAGTCTCCTCTGACAACTTTCACATAAAAGAAAATGCAGAGTTCAACATAATCTCATACTCCATATTTTTGACTGGAGTAACTCAAGTGTTGGCTTAACCGTCCACTTAATTGAGGAAGATCATAGAAGAATAAGAAAAGATCGTAGAAGAAATAAGAAATATGGGGGCCGACGTAGTTAGGAAAGAAGAGAACAGATGTTCATATGATGTATTAAATTTCAAAATCTGTCAGATGTCTAGATGGATGTATGAATTAAGCTATGACATACCAGTATGGCTTTAAGGAAAGAGGACAGACTGAAGATAGGCAGTTAGTACATTAACAGATAGATAATATTTAAGCTCTTGAGACTGGATCAGATCATGAAAATGTTACTATAAATGAAGGAAGGGGGGGGGAATAATTAGCTTGAGAGCACTACAATATTAGAGAGTAAGGGAGAGGAGAAGAAAACTGAAAGGGGGACTGGCATGGAGTGACCAGTGCAATAGAAGGATAGTCATTAAAACTTTGATGTCCTGGATATGAAGTGAAAAAAGTATCGTCAAAGAAGCATGTCCAAATTAGCCAAACCACCAGGTCTAAGGGAACAGTCCTGAATGACTGTTTTCACTTCTAACACCAATTGTAAATTGGAGAGGGGCGTGTCTTCAAAACACCCTCAGTTATGATAATTCATTAGAAAGATTCATAGAACTCACTGAAACCTATTACATACAGTCATGATTTATTATAGGAAAAGTATACATTAAAATCAGTCAGGGGAAGATGTGCATTGGGCAGAGTCCTGGCAGTTTACACGTGTGAAATCCCCATTGTCCGCAGAGCACCTTGCTTTCTGGACATTGATGTGTAACAACATACAAAGAGTGTTTCTAACCAGGGAAGCTCATAGGGCTTCAGTGTCCAAGACTTTTTATTGTTGAATCACAGTAGGAATGATTGATTGTTTGTTTTTCCACATGGTTGAACTTAGTCTCCAGTCTCCCATTCCCTGGAGATTCAGCTGATATTATGAGCCCCTCACTAATCACATTGTTAGCATAAATTATCAGGTGTAGTCCCAGAGGCCCATTGAGAAAAATAAAGACGTTCTTATCACTCAGGAAATTCCAAGGGTTTAGAGGTTATCCTCCGGATGCAAGGGACAAAAGCCAGACATCTCTTTGGGCAAAGCCAAATTCTTTGCTACACATAGAATGAGCGATTATATCAAATGTTGCTGGAAGCTCACACTAGTAAAGAGAAATAACAGTTTTATATGCTCATGATAATGATCCATTGGGAAGTAAATGTTGACAATGTATATGGGGGAGGGGAGAATTTTTGGAACAAAGGTTTTGAGTGTATATGATCAGACGAGATCTGACCCATAAGCAGAAAAATTGGCTATAGATAGAGATACGATGATTCACCCAAGTTAAGATGAAAGGCATAGAGATGGCTGCAGATATTGAAAGATGAATAAAGTGTTAGAAGTCTATATAAATTATTTTCTGATCACTGCAATCTTTTTCACTGACGTATGAAGCGAAGTCATCAGATAAGAATGAAGACTGCAGAAGGGGTCTTATAAATATGAAAAGAAAGGAGAAAATCTAGAAAAGACTCTTAGGATATAGGAGAACAGATAGATTAGTAAGAAGTGTAGTATTTCCTTCCACAACAAGGGTTGAAGATACTCCTGATAAATTTAAATGCTTCTACTCACTTTTTTATTCTTTTTTTTTTTTTTTTTTTTTCCGCTCTAGGTTTTCCTGCAGCCAAATTCAGGTGCATAAGCAGGTGAGGAATTGGTGGAGACTGGGATTTACTGACTGTGGTTTTGCCAATTATGTAAGTGTTTCATCATCTGACTCACTCTTTCTCCCCCTTCCCAGGCTTATCATTTAGATTTTAAACCCTTACTTTGCATCCAGGGAGGTTGACCGCTGTAGATGGTACTACCAGGGCACTCTTTGCAGCCGACTTCAAGTTGATGGTGTAGGGGCCAAGGGCAGGCCACCCAAAAATGTGACACTTCGACAGAGAGATTATTTTGAGCTGAATATAATTAAGGACCAAATGACACAGGATGAACTTCAGCCTTCTCCCTTATTGTCTAAACAGAATTCAGATAGAGGACTTGCTCCAGGAAGACAGTTATTATCATAAAAAATTACACTATAATATGAACTAAATAGCAAAGTCTGTTTGTTAAAATTCCTCTCCATGTCCTATTTTCTCTGCATGACATAGCAAACATTTTTACAATTTTTTTTTTTTTTTTTACTAAACTTTTGTTCTTCCCATCTTCCTGTGGATTGTATTCCACTTGTTAAAGCCCAGACGCCCACCCCCTTCTTAGCTCAGGATGGTATAGAAGCCTCAATTGCCTGACTATTGGGAAGCCTCTTGAGTCTTTGTGGGGGAGAAATTACCAATATAATTAAATTTTATTTTCTCCAATTAATGAGTTTTATGTCCATTTAATTCTTAGTCCAGCTAAAAGAAACTTAAAGGTATAGAAAAATTATTCCTCCCCAACAACTAATGGAAGGCTCTGGTAGAAGATCATGGTGTGGGAGGAAAAAAGTTCAAGCTGTTCATTTTCATGCCCTGTCTGCTCTGGAAATTCCTTCTTGAGAGTAACAGAATTCAAATTTGAAAGGAGCTTTTGAGACAAGAGCTTAATACTTCATTATTTTTAGATGAGAGAATTAAGGACCAAATTGGTTTGTTACTTAGATTTGTGTTTTTGTTTATGTTTTGTTTAACAAAGTTCTCAAACTAGGTAAATACAGAAACAGGACTACAATAGTGTTTTCTCCTTCCTCATTGAAAGATGTGTATGTGTGTTGTATTTAAGGATGCTCTGCTTCCTCATTAGAGAGGGATATATATATATATATATATATATATGTTACATTAGTTATAATTGTAGAACAATCCAATATTCATAACAAGACATCAAGTAAAAAAAAAAAAAACAATTTAATGTTAGTTCAGTTTATTTTTAGCCCTTAATTTTTTTCTTTATTTAAAAAAAAAGTTTAATATTTATTTTATTTTTGAGACAGAGAGAGATGGAGCATGAGCAGAGGAGGGGAGAGAGGGAGAGACGGAGACACAGAATCCAAAGCAGGCTCCAGGCTCTGAGCTGTCAGCACAGAGCCCGACCCAGGGCTTGAACTCAGGAGCTGTGAGATCATGACCTGAGCTGAAGTCGGACACCCAACCAACTGAGCCACCCAGGTGCCCCGGCCCTTAATCTTAAACAGTAGATTCACTCTCCATATTTTCACTGTGTTCATGTTTTGTTTTTAGCTCTGTACACATAAGTCAATACTTAGTCTCATGGTTGCTTAATTGTGCCTCAATCTTAGAGATTAAAAAAATCTAAAGGCACATATAAAGTCATAAGTTCATGAATCATTTCTGACATTTTGACCAACAAAAGACACTGCTTCAAAAATTCAATCTATACCTCTATTTTTTCATCTAAAATTTTCCTATGATTAAGAACTTAAGGAAAAAAAAAAACTTATTTTACGATATTTCCTACAACAAAAACATGTATTTCAAGCAGGGTTATCATAGATACAGATGCAAGTTTTTATTTAAAAATCTTTATATTAAAAAAAAAAAAATCTTTGAGACTAGTGGCACCTGGGTGGCTCAGTCAGTTAAGCATCCAACTTTGGCTCAGGTCAAGATCTCATGGTTAATAATGTTCGAGCCCTGCATGGGGTTCTTCTGCCAACAATTTGGAGCCTGGAGCCTGCTTTGGATTCTGTGCCTCCTTTCTTTCTGCCCCTCCCTTATTCATGCTCTGTCTCTGTCTCAAAAATAAATGAACATTGGGGCGCCTGGGTGGCTCAGTCGGTTGAACGTCCGACTTCAGCTCAGGTCATGATCTCGTACCTCATGAGTTTGAGCCCCGCGTCGGGCTCTGTGCTGACAGCTCGGAGCTCGGAGCCTGGAGCCTGCTTCAGAATCTGTGTCTCCCTCTCTTTCTGCCCCTCCCCTACTCATGCTCTGTCTCTGTCTGTCTCAAAAATAAATAAGACATTAAATTTTTTTTAAATAAATAAACATTAAATAAATAAAAATAGAAAAAAAAACCAAAAATCTTTGCGATTAGGCTACATTTACAGCTTACTTTCATTGAAAGCTTACTTTTCTTTCTCCTCAGTTTTCAGGTGACCAACTGGGTTGTTAGAGGAAGGGATTTTATGCATAGATATTTTTATCTCAGAAAACATGAGCATATTCAACCAGACAAAAGAAATAAATATTGCCTGATGAAATCTAACTATTAACTACTCATTTAGCGGTCACATGATGTCTCACTAAAATAAAAATGATTGTATAAACTAGTTTATATATTACTGTATTGCTTCTATTCATTGCTGCTGAACTATGCAAAAGACTGAAATGAACCCATATTAGTGGAACACAACATGTAAATGAACCTAATTTGAAACGAAGGAGAAACAAAATTGTAGAAAGTTAATTGCTTTGTTTATTTAGGGTGATTGGAAGAGTACTTCTTGCCCAAAGGCACACCATAACTTGAAAATTTTATGTGTTTTTTAAAAAATCTGTACACCGAAGTTTTAATACGGGGAGTAAAATGATTTGGGTGTTTTTAAGTGCATTCTGGCTTGCTAACTAAACATCAGGAACTCACGACGTGCGTATTTTCCTGGTGAATTCCTCACAGCTCATGTTTTGGACTGCCCCTTTTCAGGCACTATGTGGTCTATCTTCACATTTATTCAGAGTTGATAAGACCTAAGAGAAATGAAAGAGTAACTATCTCTAGAAAAATCTGAGTTAAATACATATATTGTTATCGTTTTTGTTATGGGCTAAATTGTGTCCCCTGGAAACTCATCTGCGTACCTCAAATTCATATGGTACCCTAATCCCCAAACCTCAGAATGTGACCCTATTTGGAGATAATATCTTTAAAGAGGGGATTGAGTTAGAATGAGGCCATTAGGGTGGGGTCCTCACCCAACTGGACTGACTTGCTTATAAAAACAGGAGACTCCAGGGTGTGTTTGTGCATAGAGAAAGCCCATGTGAGGACACAGTAAGAAAACCGTCTTCTGCTTGCCAAGACAAGAGGCCTCAGATGAAAAGAAACCTGGTGACATCATGATCTTGGGCTTCTAGCCTCCAGAACTAGGAGGAAAAAAAAAAAAAAAGTAAACCACATAGTCTGTGGTATTTTGTTATGGGAACCTTAGCAAATTAATATATGTATTAATTATTACAGAATGAAGTATATAAACATGAAACAGACCAGATCCTGTACCTTTTGCCCAGCATTTTTCTCCATAAAATAAACTAACAGAGGCTGTAAGTTAGTAAGCAGAAAATAGACTCTTACTCATATAGTTCAATAATTAAGATTTTCACACCAGGAGAGCCCAGTCTGGGACTCACAAATCCAGGTCCAATAACTGATATGAGCCAGAATAATCTTTGGAGAAATAAAAATATTAAAGATCTTGGAACACATTTTTTTTTTTTTAATAAATGTACTCAAACTGAATTACTGTACTACCACACTAATATTCCTTTGGTTTTTCATGTTGTGTGAATGTTTTTGTGGGCTTGGGTTTGAATGTGTGTGAAAACAAGCTGTGGTAGATTTCCTAATACTTTTAATAGGTTAAACGGAAAGCGGATATCTCTGTTATCTCCCCATTATTTAATTTATTCTTGTGTGTTAGGATTTCATTTGGATCCAGTTTTCTCATGTAACAGATTCTCAAGGGTAACAGTAACAAATTAAGGCTTTTTTATTTTCCTGCTCTTTAATCTGAAGCTTATAAATTTATCTTCAAATAATTCTAATATGATCCATTTTTTTTCCAGGCATGGAAATCAGGGAAATATTAATAAGAAAAGACCTCTTATTGAGACATGTCTTTCTAGAACAAGGGGACCCCTTTGATAGGCAACTACATGTGCATCTGATTGTTCTGAATCTTATCACAGGATAACCCGTGGCTATAGGATGTTAATTAAGTCTTTTAGAAGATGGAGGTAAGGCGAAGACGGTTTTGGAGGGCTTTGGACAGCCGATGGGCAGGCTGGGTCAGCCAATCCATGAAATCAATAGCCTGTAAGAAGTCAATAGTCTTATTGTGCCTGGTCTCCTCAGGACAGAGATTCTTGCTAATTAGACCTGTTGATTTGTTTGCCTGGGTTAAACCCTACCATCAAAAGTGACTCTCTGGATGCAGCTTGCTTTATATCCCAAAGTGGCTTTCTTCTAATCTTCCTTTCTTATAAGCCCTCCCTCCCCACCACTGAGGGTTGGTATTTTCTATCTTTAAATATAGACACATGTTGGGGCACCTGGGTGGCTCAGTCACTTAAGCGGCCGACTTCGGCTCAGGTCATGATCTCGCAGTCAGTGAGTTTGAGGCCCATGTCAGGCTCTGTGCTGACAGCTCAGAGCCTGGAGCCTGTTTCAGATTCTGTGTCTCCCTCTCTCTGACCCTCCCCCGTTCATGCTCTGTCTCTCTCTGTCTCAAAAGTAAATAAACGTTAAAAAAAAAAATTTAAATATAGACACATGTTTAGTTAGGTTAAAGACAAATATCACATGAGTAAGAAGTCATTCTGCTTTGTTAACTGCAAGTTCCATTATTGCTACTGAGACTCTATGTGTTGAGGAAGATGATGTGTCATCAGACAGCCTATCGAAGTGTAAACACCACCTAAACACTGTGAAGTGTAGAAGGTTTTACTTACTTGCAACCTAACTTGTTAGCCTATGATTTTAAGGATCATGCCTAATATATAAAACTTCTGAGTCAGAGACTGAGGACAGTCAGCTTTTTTCTTTTTTCTTTTTTTTTCTTTTTTTTCCATCGGTTCTTCAATTTCCAGTTTCTACAGAGTGACACAAGTGGGCCAGGAGATGACTGCATATGTCATGGATTTGTTAAAAAAGAATGCTGAGCTTACGGGACTGGAATATTTTGTAACCGTCAGTAAGCACACCTGTCCTTTGTTCTAAAGGGAATTGCTATATATTTTAAGGCTATTTGCAATACAAATATCTATGAAAAGATAACCCATATCAAATGACAATTAGAGCCATGCTCCAAAAACTTTCAGAAATGTAGGTGATCTGAGGGCAAGTGTATGCCAATATCAGAGATGATGCCTTCTGAACTAGACATTTTAATGTGGTTACTGGAAAGTGACAATTAATGGAGAGGAAAAACTCCTATGATATCAGGGTCCAATAAATCAAATATATATTTCTCTTTTTAAGTCTTTTTATTTATTTTGAGAGAGAGAGAGAGAGAGAGAGCGTGGGAGGGGCAGAGACAGAGAGGAAGAGAGAGAGAGAGAGAGAGGAAGAGAGAGAGAGAGAGAGAGAGAGAGGAAGAGAGAGAGAGAGAATCTCAAGCAGGCTCCGCACTGTCAGTGCAGAGCCCAATGCAGGGCTCGAACTCATGAACTGTGAGATCAGGACCTGAGCCAAAATCAAGAATCAGTTGCTTAACTGACTGAGCCACCCAGGTGCCCCTAAATATGTATTTCTTAATGTTTGTGATATATTGTTTAATCTTTTAAGAACAGAAGGAAATTAATTCTTCAGGAAAAGAAAAAGAACTAACAAAATTTACAAAATGTCCAAAGACAATTATTTCTTTTCCATAATTGCTATTCTCAATTTAACGTACAATTACATTATCTTGTACATAGAGTAACTTGTAGCTATTGTTTTATAGTTCAGTGAAATGACAAGCTAAATAAAATTCTACTAAATAGTTAGATGCAATACACATTACATGATACAATCTAACATTTACATACTGTACAGCTGGAAATAAAAATATTAAAACATAAAAATGAACTTTTATCTATAATTATAAAAGCAAAATAATAACATGTTACTTTGGTAACTATACCTCAATTAAATACCTTATTTGAAAAAAACCACACTTTTTTAATTAACATAAAATGTTTAATTATGGTTCAGTTTATAAGGCAGCAAGCTACTTGGGTACAAAAAACTACGCATAAGATGAATAGCGCTGGGTCTCCCCTATGTACTATTCATTCAGGGTTGTACGATTGTCCGCCAAGAACTGTGAAGGGTCTGGAAGTTTTCCTGGCTTGTAAGATAACACGTCTGCTTGTTAAAGTTGTGTAGATGTTGGCGAGAGACTAGAGAACCCTGACTCTGAGACAAAGGATTCTGTTAATCATGGTATCACACAACAGATAGTAGATAGTGTGAGCTTTGTGTTAGCATTGGTTCCTTTTACCCTCTGTGGGGGGGAAAAAAAGGATTATCTCAGCAAGCTTATGTTCAAACTCTGTACATTCCTAAGAAAAACCTACTGTACACCTCCATGATTAACCCTCTATTTAAGCTCTGTATATCTAAGCTCAGATGAAGCTAGTTGGAACAAACTAGGAAGCTAGTTGGCAACGCTTTTCCTCTATTGTTAAACACCATTCCTGGAGGTAGTAATACGTTCTCTGTGACTGCACGAGGAAGGGAGGGCCTGGTTTCCTCCAGTCTTTGTGCCTAGAAATTTAGGCCTGTTTGCCTCCAGATTCTGTCCCCTGTGCCTTTTCTCTTCACTGGTTCTACTGTGTATCCTTTAGCTATAATAAACTATAACCATGAATATAACAACTTCTGGGTCCTGTGAGTCCTTCTAGCAAATCATCAAAGCAGAGGATAATCCTGACACACACCTCAAATCTCATGGCTGCGATACAGAGTGGCCCAGGTCATGTTGTGCACATTGTGAGTTTGTCACAGTTGAGGGACACTGAGTTTAAGAGACTATAATCTTTTAAGAGAGCTAAAGCACTTCTGTCCAACCATTGCCCTGCAGCAATGTATTGTCTTTATTATCTTGTTCAGGAAACAAACCTGCCCTCTGTCCTTGAGGAATAGACTACTTCTTCTTCCAAGGCTGTTTGCTATTCATATGTCTTTTATAAAGAATAGTCTGGAAAAAAGTTGTTACAGCCTGTGACAAACATACCTTAAGGTGATCCTAATCTTCTTCTCTTGGGCTGGGCAGAGTCAACGACTTTCTTCTAACTAATAGAATTTGGCAAAAGTAATGGGACATCACTCCCTTGATTTGGTTACAATATATACAACACACACACACAATATATATATGTTTTACATTATATATTGTATGTTATTTATTAAATGATATTTAATATAGTCATATATATTATATATTACACATTTCATATCATGTCATATGATATATAATTACACTATACATTACAATGTGTGTTTTATGCTATATGCTACATGACACATAACATATTACATATGTGACTCCATATTGATATCATGTGCTAGAGAAAAACTTTCCTGCTGGCCTTGAAGGTGCAAATTGCCATGTTATGGACTACCTGTGAAGAAGGCCATGTGGTGAGTAGCTACTGATGTCCTATAGGTCATGAGCAGAAACTCCAACTTATGGTCAGCAAGAAGCTGGGGCCCACATTCATACAGCTAGAGAAAAATGAAATCTGACAAGACCTTGAATGAGCCGGGAAGCAGAGTTATCCTTAGCTGATCCTCCAGGAGAGGGGAGCATGACCAACCTTGATAGCAGCTTTGTGAAACCCTGAGCAGAGGACTCCGTTAAACTGTGTCTAGACTTCTGACCCACGGGAAATTAGTGATAAGAAATGCATGCTCTCTTTGGGCTGGAAATCTGTTCGCAATGCATCATCCAGCAACAATAACTAATACAATTCTCTTGTCAGAAAAGATGCAGAGACACCCGACACCCATGAACGATTCTCTACCAACTTTGCACAAAGGCAGTCCCTCAATACATCTCAAAATATATCGTATCAAAGTAACTTTCCCAATCAAATAATAAGCCATCAAATTCAACAAGACAATTGAAAAGAGGCTCCTAAGGGTATAGTTATTTCTCATTGTTTTTGTCCACACATATGTCATGACACCCGTTTTTATTTTGTAAGGGTTACGATAGTACATAATATAAAAATGAATGAGACACAGATAATGCCTTAAAGAGTTTTCAGTCAAGTAACTGGGGTAAAACACTGACTTGCAATTAATTCGGTTGTTGAATCCTTTGCTGGAAAACAATCTCAGCTTCTACATGCAGCTAGATGTACCCCCCCCCCCATATACAATTGTTTAATGTGTCCAATTCAAACTATTTTCAGCAAGTATGATGTACTGAGCACGCATAAAGAGAAGTAAAGCTTATTTTCTGTAGCATTGAAATTTCCACTGCTCTGCAACCCCATCCCCATAATAAAAGGATATGTTACAGGTGATATCACCCATGAGATACTTAGGATACAAGGGATAATCAATTGAATGCTTTCCTAGAATCCTGGGTTTTGCCAGTAACTATACAACTTTTGTTTTGCTCCAAGGCATATGCAAGCAGAAAGACAATACTGAATTATTCAGGGAAGGAAGAGCAACTTTCGATGCTATTTGTGGACAGGGAAAGGGTACGGTGGGAGGTAACGTAGGGATGTAGTTGGTGGCCAGAGACCATCTCTTGAGTAAAGAACAGATTATTTATCTCTTCACGTATCTATTTAAATATCTATTGTATTATTGTGCTGTCATATGATATAAAAGGAAAGACTTCCCGTGAATTGCTTAACATTTCAATAGGAGCTATAATTCCAAGTCTGATTTTATTTTTTTACGATTATTTTTTAGCTGTCTAATCTCAACAAAAAAAGACTACTTTCTACAGGTTACTTTCATACATACAGATTGGAAAAAAAAAAAAAAACCAAGGGTTGCATGGGAGTTCAGTTACATCCGAATTAATTTTAATGAACTTCAATTTACATGTCTAACTTTTAACAGGTAAAACATGAACTTCTTTGAAATCCTTTAGGATAATATGTAGACATGTTATTCATGTTTGTGTGTGCTATGCTTAATACTACACCTTTGTGTTTTGGCAGACATACACAAGTATTCTGATTTTTTTTTAAATAAATACACAGACGAGAACTTTATAGCCAATCGCCAAATGTAAGTATTGTGGCCAGAGGCTAAATGAAGGCTAGTTGTCCTTTATACACATTGACCTCCATGGGTTCCTTTTGTTTTTCCAAATCTTGATTATAAATATTTAATACATTGAGTGATGTAGTTATCATGTTTTATTAAGAATAACTAATTTCACAAAGACTAAGTCCAAATCAGAAGTCTGATGTTTTCCTAAAGAATAAAATGTTGTTTTGATTCATTTAAAGCAAGTGTATTATCACATGGCAGAAAGTAAAATGATTACTAGAATGCTGATTGGTATCAGGACTAAAACATGTACGAGTTAACAAAAATGTATTTGAGAAATCAAATCACCTGTTAGTGATTTTACTGAATTAATTTTTAAATTTTGAAAATAATATCAACATAAAATAGGATTTTTCAGACCCTGATCAGAAATTTAATACTTTCCTTTCTTTACTTTTGCAACCAAAACAGAGTTGTACTTAAACTATTTAGTTGAGGACCGTGTTTGACCTCAGAGAAACAAGACATTGTACATGCATTGTACATCCATTGTTATGTTCTCTCATGGGGATATGAAATCTAGATTCTTCATTATAGCATGATATAAAACAATAACAGACTTATTTTAATTGGGAATTTCTGAATAATGTCTTATTTAATTATAAGTGTATGAGGCATTAACAGTTTGAGGTTTTAAAAATGGAGAACGACATATAAACACTGTATGCATGAATCATATCCTGTGTCATAAATTATGAAAAAATATATGTTATATAATAAATTAAACATTGGATTGTATGCTGTATTACAAATTATAAATACCTTTATACGAATATGAATTATATATGTATTTCTCTTTGGTAGTGCTGAATGCTGATCACAGATGATTATCACTTCTATATGACATAAATCCATGTAACATATCTGAAACAAGCTTTCAAGTAATAAAGCACATCCATTCTGGTTTTTGGAAACAGAAGATGGTAAGGCAAAGAGTTTACATTATGTAAATAATCTATAATAGAGTGGACACAGAAACTAGAAAAATAGAATTTGTAGAAACAAAGTACAGGATGTTTACTAATTTTTGTATTAGTCACAACACTTTGTTGTAAGTCACCAAAACCCACTAAAACCATCTTTAGTAAAACATGGACTTTCATGGAAAGAAAATGGAATTTAGGTCCAATGGAAGCATGAGAACAACTCCAAGAACCTCCGGGTAAAGAAGTTTGTATTAGAAAACCCACAGAGGGGCGCCTGGGTGGCTCAGTGGGTTGGGCAGCCGACTTTGGCTCAGGTCATGATACTGGCGGTCTGAGAGTTTGAGCCCCGCCTCGGTCTCTATGCTGACAGCTCGTAGTCTGCAGCATGCTTCGGATTCTGTCTCTCTCTCTCTTTCTCTCTCTAGCCCTTCCCCATTTGCGCTCTTTCTCTGTCTTTCAAAAATGAATAAATGTTAAAAAAAAAGTTAAAAAAAAAAACCCACAGAAAATCGTAACACCAATTCCAGCCATTGCATGGATTTCATGTTGGGTTAAGTGACGGTGAAAATCAACAGCAGAAAAAGGAACAGTAATTTAGTAAACAGACAAAGCGACTGTTCCACTGGGTGTATCAAATTTCTGTTTGTGTGTGTGTTTTCCTTTGGGTGTGTAAACTAACTTTGCCATGTAGATAATAAACATTGCAGAATTTACTTTTTTCCTGTAGAGCTGCATGGACAGTTTCATTTTTCTTTTGAGAGACAAAAATAAGAGGTAAGAATTTTATAGGCAGAGTAACCAAACTATTTTGAAAAAAATTCAGTAAGAACTAAAATATATTAACAAGGAAAATTTATGATAAAGATGATTAAAATCCCTTTTGGTTTAGCTAATAACCTTCTAGAAGACATTCTATACAATTGTTATAATTTCAAGGATCATGGGAAAGTGATGCTAACTAGATAAATTCCCTAATTATGCATTTGAAGAAATCGAACCTCACAGAAATACAGTGGTTTGACCCTGGTCATCCTCCTAGTTAATAAAAGAAAAATCAACATGGGATGTATTTGCTTAGGTTTGTGAAAAATATAATAAACATATACAAATTATTATATAATTTATAGAGTTGTATTATAATTACTAAATAATATAAACATATTAGATTTAATATATAAATATGTTTCCCAGACCAAACACAAACGAATGTATGTCTACATATACACGTGCATACATACACATATATACACATATGTGCATGTATATGTATATGTACATTCATACCTTTATCTTTAGTGGAGTTCTTTACATTTCAATATTTCAATATTCAATATAGGCATGTACAGGGTAAAAAATTGCCTTTGGAATATTTAATTTGAAGAACATTTCAATATGTTTACCATTTTGTACCCCTTCCAAATTGGTGCCATTTTTCTCTGTCGATCTGTATTTATCTATCTATCATCTATCTATCTATCACCTATGTATCCATCTCCTATCTATCCATGTATTCTGCCTTCTTATTAGACAAATAATAAAAGATGAAATGCAATCATATAGAATATATATAAATATAAAAAATTGGAAGAACTATTATCTTATTCAATTACTTTTTGAAATATTGAAACACTGTAACTTGTTTTAAAATTTCTTTATATGTACCATATATGAATTTTTTGTTAGTATTTGAGTATCATACGCATGCCTTTAAAAATAAGTTGTAGGATTTTATTTTCTTTTACTTTTTTTGGCTATTGTATTCAAAAATCGTGGGGCGCCTAGGTGGCTCAGCTGGTTAAGTGTCTGATTTCAGATCAGGTCATGATCTCACGGTTCGTGGGTTCGAGCCCCGCATCGGGCTCTGTGCTGACAGCTCATAGCCTGCAGCCTGTTTCAGATTCTGTCTCTGGCTCTCTCTGCCCCTTCCATGCTTATGCCTTGTGTCTCTGTCTCTGAGATAAATAAACATCAAAAAACTTTTTAAAAGATCAGCTTCAGCAATTCCCTAAGGTTAAATTCCCTTTGTTAAAATTTGATGTATCCTAATAGGTGAAATATTAGGTGAAATACAGAGTTAGGTTTCTAGGAGTCTTTGATCACAATAACCTGTCAATCAATACATAACCTTGTTTTTGTATGTTTGCAGACATTTTAGTTAATATATTTTGTTGACTCGTTAACATTGAATTCATGGCCAACAGGACCATACTTTGTATCTGAAAAAAGCCTATCTAACACACTCTGTAAGGCAAAACACAATCATCTTGCACTTTTGAAAACTTACACTTTTGGTACTACTCTTGGGTGCCATTTTAAACAGTGAAATCACCCCAAAAATCACAAAAAAAGCAATAAGTATTGCATAAGTAGACGATGAAAAAGACTGAAAGCTGAACAAGGGCACAGAGCATCATCTTTTTTGATGCCAACAGAGAACTTGTATATTGGGCAACTCAAATTTTTCCACAGTTTTGCATATGTTTGGAAATGATTGTGGAAAATGAGAATTGATTCTGGGTTAAAATAAATTTTAATGAATGGGTGAATCTACAAATATAGCATCCACAAATAATGAAAATCAACTGTATATGAATCACATGTGTATAAATGTCTCTGTTACACACTATTCTCTATTACACTTGTGAGTATAGAACTTGTAAAGAGTTTATTGTCTTCATAATATGAAACTTGATGTAATGAAACATATTCATTAAGGATAGGGCTGAACAAAGAGATTATATATATATATATATACACACACACATATATATTTTACATTAATAGATTTTACTATCCTGGAAAGCAATAGGTGCTAGGTGCTATATGTCGTTTAAATTTGTTTAAGATTGATTATTTAAACAATATATTTCTTTTCTTTATATATAATTTATTGTCAAATTGGTTTCCATACAACACCCAGTGCTCATCCCAACAGGTACTCTCTTCAACGCTCATCACCCACTTTCCCTTCCCCCCCCACCCACTATCACCCTCAGTTTGTTCTCAGTATTTGAGTCTCTTATGGTTTGCCTTCTTTCCTCTCTATAACTTTCCCCCCCTTCCCTTCCACCCTGGTCTTCTGTTAAATTTCTCGGGATCCACATATGAGTGAAAAAATATGGTATCTGTCTTTCTCTGTCTGACTTATTTCACTTAGCATAACACTCTCCAGTTCCATCCACATTGCTACAAATGGCCAGATTTCATTCTTTCTCATTGCCAAGTGGTATTCCATAGTATATATAAACCATAATTTCTTTATCCATTCATCAGTTGATGGACATTTACGTTCTTTCCATAATTTGGCTATTGTTGAAAGTGCTGCTATAAACATTGGGGTACAAGTGCCCATATATATTAACAATATATTTCTACCTTAATTTGAATTTGAGACTCTTTTCATGTGTTTGTTTGACTTCTGGATTTGATAGTTTCTACAAATTTATTAGTTTTCTTTGAGCATTTTTTCTTTTAAAAAATATTGTTAATGTTTATTCGTTTTTGAGGGAGTGAGAGAGAGACAGAGTACAAGCTGGGGAGAGGCAGAGAGAGAGAAGGAGACACAGAATCCAAAGCAGGCTCCAGACTCTGAGCTGTTAGCACAGAAGGGCTTGAACCCAGGAGCTGGAGATCATGACCTGAGCTGAAGTCAGACACTCTACTGACTGAGCCACCCAGGCAACCTGAGTATGTTTTTCTATTTGATCATTTTTCCCCAAACAACTTATAAGAACTCTTGGTATCATAATATCAATATTCATTTATCTGTAATCTGCCTAACTGAAAGTCTTTATATGCTCTCTTATTGATTTTGGTTTTGTATATTGTGTCATGCAATGGTTTTTATTTTTATATAGTGCAAATTTCTGTGCTTTATTTACTTTGAAGTATTAGTCTCTATTTTTCCAGGATTGTTTTGCATATATATATATATATATATATACACACACCCATACACATACATACTGTACAGAAACTGGCAGAGCATCAAGAACTGGTCAAGAATTCAGAGAGCCCAGATTCAGTGGGAAAGAACATGGACTTCACTTCACAACAAGAAACATAGCAGGGGCACCTGGGTGGCTCATTTGGTTCAGCATCCAACTCTTGATCTTGGCTTAGGTCATGATTTCACAGTTTGTGAGATTGAGCCCCACAATGGTCTCAGCTCTGACAGCATGAAGCCTGCTTGGGATTCTCTCTCCTTCTCTCTCTCTCTCTCTCTCTCTCTCTCTCTCTCTGTGCCCCACTCACACTCTTGCTGTCTCTCAAAATAAATAAACTTAAAAAAAAAAGAAAAGAAACATAGCAAAGAACTTGTGTATTTAAAGTACCAATGCCACAATTGAATATCAATTAGCATTTCAACAGCTAAGTAGCTTTTGATTGAAGACACAACTTAATTTCCAAGATTTTAGTTCCTTAACCATAAAAAGTGTATAATTTACTCATCATGTTGAGTTTTGGCTGAAGTTAAGTGAAAATATTTCTGTAAAAATAGGCTACTATCTTTCCCATGGTAAATATTTATCATATCTGAGGTTTTCTTTCCTTTATCTTCACTCTGTCTTTACACACACATTATCCTACCTTGATTGTTTTATTTGCCTTTTCTGGACTTCTACAAGTATATAAAATAATGATTTTACTAATATAAATATTTTTATTTGTGTTCTTGTGCTAATGTACTATTACATTGTAAGCAGACATTGGCCCAGTGATGATTGCAATATGGAAATCTATGAAATATATGGCCAAAGATAATTTAAAACAAAACGAAAATATAATAATCTACACTGAGATTAAAAAGCAGTTACAATGCTTAAGGTGTTTCTTCACCTGCAGGAAACCTAGTTATGGGACAAGGCAATTTCTTTTAAGTAATGGAAAATTGAATTATCTCTCATGGCCCCAGGAATGCAAATAGTAATGGCAATTAGACATTATCTAAGCTCAACTTATTAAAAACTATTTAATGGAGATAGCTCAAATAGGTCCACAGCAGTTATAAACCACACAGAAGTATCCTAAATCAAACTAAAATGTGTGTCATATTTTTTCTTCTAAAATAGGCAATGTGCCTTTAAATATATTAATACTAGTTGACATGGGGATTGAAAAGTTCATGTAATACAATGACTTGAGATGAGAGCTGTTATATTCTCTGGTATAGTCTTCCTAACAAGCTTAGAGGAAATTAAATTTACAAGACAAGCTTTCCGTCTGTGAGTTTATCATTCTGCTATACAATTAAGATTGCAGATATCTTCTCTCTTCTTATTAAATCCTGTAAATGTGCCCAGAGGCTACTGCAAAGGGAATATCCACAAAATGAGATCAAGAAATACATAAATAAGAAATGTGAGTTTAGTATTCATTACTCATGATTTCCAAAGTGTGCATGAAGAATGAGCAGAACATTTACATTCATTCTGCTTTACTAATATTGACCTAGCAGAATGTTTGCAATACAACATTGTGATGTCAGGGACTATAGGCAAAATGGGAACTTCTAGATCATGGGCTCAAGACTGTCATTTGACAGATAAAAAACAAACAGATGAGTAAAAACAAGCAAGCAAACAAATTCTTGAGGCTTAAACAGAAAAGAAAAAATCTTCTGAAAATTCAAAGACCTAGTAAATGACAGAGCTGAAATGTGAATCGGAGTATATATAGAATTCTCTTTATGAATTCATTGCTAACTCTTGCTGTGAAATGTAATTTATTAAGATCCTTACAACATACATTCCAGTATTATAAACTACCTTTAATCCACTCTGATGACCCAGTTGATAATCTGACTCCCTGCAGTTTCATGGGAATCGAGGTTTCTGAACTACTAAATATAATATTAAATATAGTAAGTGTATATAAATCTATTTTACTCCCACAATTTGCAATGACAGAATTGCATTGTTTCGATAGCAATTTATCTTCTGATCCTGAAAAAAAAAATTCGAATTCAGCATTCAAATACTTTAATGTAACATTCTACCAAAAAATATTGAAAAGCAAACAATAATCTCAGAATGCCCAGAGAGCTATGAGATGTAATCAGAAGCATGTTTTTCAGAAAAATTTTATGAAATTGATTTATATCATATTTTTATATTTTGTGATTAAATACATGGGATTATTAATAAGACAAATTTGAATTAAAGTGCCTTATAATTAAGGAGACTCTAACTAACAAGACCCAAAACAGTTACTTGCCCTAGTTAACTAACTCTTTATTTCATCATCTACATAGGTAATCATAGCTACCTGATGAGATTGTGTATTTAGTGTTATGTCTGTATGTGTGTGGGGGAGAGAGGGTATGGGATGGGACACAGACAAAGAGAAAAAGAAAGAGACAAAGAGACAAAGATTAAAACTGATCACTCAGTGACAAGCACAAAGTTTTGAGCAGACAGCATGTTATAGGGATTTAGGGTTGGATGTGGGTTTGGTAAACTGGGACTTGAACATTGTCTTCATCACATGGGAGTGGGATACGACCTTAGGGAGAAAACAAATAATCCATTGAGTCTGTTTCCTTGCGTACATATCTCTTTAGGGTTTTACAAGGATTGAAAACAGCCTTCTCATTTAAGATGGAAGCAAAAAAGTTGATCAAAACCAGTATGATTCAGCAAATGTGAAGAATCTCACAACTGAAACTCTCAACACACTTTATAGACATTTAAGTTCTTGTTTAATTATCACTTCCATAAGGAATTAAGCACTTATTCTATTGAAAGGTATAGAGTTCTTTCTCTGTGTTAATGAAAGAGATTTTCAACTTTTAGTGTTTGTGGGCCCTGCTCCTGGGGTCTCAGGGAAGCTATCTATTATTTAACGTTCACCAAGGTCAAAATGACTCAGCAAAGCCTTAAACATGGGCTCTATTTCCTCCCCAAGCACACACTGTACATTTGCTTTGTTGAAAAAGTAAACAAATAAATAAATAAATAACCCAGAAGGAGCATTCTGAGCATAAAAGTGAGGAAAATTTAAAAATCTCCCAGTTTCCATAAGATTAAAGCCATAATGGTCTTCCATATACTAAAACCATAAGATAAATTTTGTAACTTTTTGGAATGTCCTTTGTGTGATGATTTATAACTCTTCTTGTAAAAAGAGGTACATACATATAACTGCATATATATGTATATATCTATATCTATATCTATATCTATATCTATCTATCTATATTATATATATATATATATATATATATATATATATATATATCTTCCCCAGAGCACCCCCTTCTTTGTGAAGGTTATGTATCCTGGGAAAATGTCCTGACTTGGGATCAAATAAAACATTTTCCTTTCTCTTTAAAAGAGAAAAAAAAAGTTTTCTTCATTTTGCATCTACAGTGTTACTACTTATAATTAGGATATAAGAATAAGTATAGAATTTGTAGCCATGTTTAAAAATAGTATTTAAATTCATATTGATCTTATATAGGGAAATAAATACCCTGATTAAAGTGTCATATTGGTACTAAATACCGCTCATTTCCACTATAGTTTATTTATAGAGAATATTATGATGTTTACATTATTCAAACAAAAGGTCCTGATTTTTTTGCTTTCACATAGCAGTTAATGCAGTTTGTAAAAAGAAACAAATGGGAACTTTGAAAACCTTGAGAAAATCTAAAACAATTTAAGAAATTATAGGACATTACTATAGGAGTATTCAGTCTCTATTTGGCCCCCTGAAATTTGATGAGCATAGCTCAGATGCGGGAAACACTTATTCGTTCAGCAAACATGAATCAATGCCTATTATGTTCTAGGCCATTTTCCAAATACAGGTTTCCACCACTCTGTGAAAGCAGTGTTCCTCTGAAATCTTTTGTAAGCTGGAAATGGGGTAAAGTGGAGCACCAATTACCATTAATTTATATGGAAACATTTTTGAGCATTCCCAGGCTCAAAAAATATATATATCTTAGGCTTTTCTGCTACCTTAGGACACATCTTGCTAACGGATGCACAAAATGAATCAAGATAAAGCACAGATGTGCAGAGACACAATTCAAAGCTACGGTAGCTGGATGTTGTGGGATACTGAGTGTAGTTCCTGGGGAAGGAGCTTGGTGGGGTCACTCCCACTGCTTAGGGCATGCTGTCTCTAAAATGGGTTGCAGCAAAACAAATGCTGAATGTCATTTTTCAATTTTGCCTTTTTTTTCCCCCCTATAGAAGTGAAAATTCTCTTTGCATTTGCTTTGGTTAGTGAAGACAGGTACTGATGTAGGTCTTTTAGAAAAGTGACATGGGCATAACTGGAACTTTCAAAAAGCAGAGGGTGCCTGTACCAACAAACAAGAATAAAGAAGATACAGTGCCTCTGGTGGACATTCTTACGGATTTGTGAAGGAAATCCATATGCAAGCAGATGGGATGGGAACAGGATTAAGGGGCAAATGCAAGATAAAATCTTCAGTCACTTCTTAGTTTACTTTACCAACTTTGCTGAAGCGAGCAGGACAAAAGTCTGATTTTGCAATCGTGGTGACTTGGAGATGTTAGTCACTTGGTGGTAAGATTTTTTCTGGGCAGAGATATTGGGCAGAGAAGATAATTGTATTCGAGGAAAATTGAGGGCTAGAAGACTCTTCACAGTTTCTCAGCCTCTCATCTTTGCCTCTGAGCTCCCCTCTGCTGGTAATGACAACAGGCTGAGTAGAGAGGTGACCTGACTGGAAAAGGACACGTCTCTTAATGTTAAGTGTTAAAGGGTCCTTCCCAGTGTCTTTCCCATAAATATTCCATATGCAGTGATGGTAATAATTATTCTCTATGTCTTGAGTTATTTTTTGCTTCAAATTAAATTACCAAACTAATAGGATGGTCAAGAAGATTAAATGAGATTAATTTTATCTGCTTTATGGTAATAATATATTTTCTCCTGTATTGTATTCAAATAAAGGGAATATTGGAATGATATAATTTCATCCACTTTAAATATGAAATACTAAAACTAAGAGAAGTTCACCACCTCTGTGAAGTCTTAGACCTAGTTATGTCTCCTATATCATAAAAGAGTTGAAACCACATTTTTTATTCCGGTGCCTTTTGTCAGCAACCATGTTGGAAGGTGATTAAGAAAGTTTACATGTCATTTTGCCTTATGGTGGTTTATTCATCATTTCATCCAAGATTTATTGGGAACCAAAGTTTTCAGTATCAGGAGTCAACAGAAGAGAACAAAAGAAAAAGAAAAGAATCCTGAATGCTAGGAGACTTCATTGTAATTGGGGGTAGGGAGTTCAGATGGCAGACAAGTCAAATTAAATGCTTAGGAAGTTAAGTAGAGATATTTATTGATCAGAAAAAAAAATAATAAAGTAAAAACAGGGAATAGAGTGTGTTGGGGGTGAGTGTCAATTATATAAAGGGGTCAGGAAATGTTTTCTTTCTTTCTTTCTTTCTTTCTTTCTTTCTTTCTCTTTCTTTCTTTCTTTCTTTCTTTCTTTCTTTCTTTCTTTCTTTCTTTCTATGTTTATTTATTTTTGAGAGAGAGAGAGACATAGTATGAGTGAGGGTGGGACAGAGAAGCAGAGAGAGAGGGACACACAAAATCCAAAGGAGGCTCCAGTCTCTGAGCTGTCAGCACAGAGCCAGACAGAGGTTCAAACCCACGCGCTGTGAGATCTTAAACTGAGCTGAGGTCAGATCTTTAACCGACTGAGCCACCCAGGCGACCCAAAAGTTGTCTGATAAGGGGACATTTGAGACCAGTGTGAAGCGAAGAGCGGACGGGAAACACTGCACAACGAGGACACTACAATTGGATGTGCGCTGGTTTCAGGAGTAGCAGAGCAGAGAAGGACAGAACAGTGAGGGAGAGGGGACTGGGTGGCTTATTTGGTTGAGTGTCTGAATCTTGATTTCAGCTCAGGTCGTGACCTCATGGTGGGTTCTGAGCGGAGTGTGGATCCTGCTTGGGATTCTCTGTCTCTCCCTCTCCCCCTCTCACCACAACGCATACATGTGCTCTCTATCTAAAATAAAAATTTTTAAAAATTAAAAAAAAAAGAAAAGTGAGGTAGAGGGAGAGGGTGAGATGACGTTGGAAAGTTAACAAATGAGGGTGAGGGAACAGATATTTTTACACCTTGGGGGTTTTTAATTTTTACTGAGCGATTTTTTTTATTAACTTGTTTTATTTTTTTATTTTTTTAAATTTACATCCAAATTAGTTAGCATATAGTGAAACAATGATTTCAGGAGTAGATACTTTAGTGTCCCTTACCCATTTAGCCCATCCCCCCTCCCACAACGCCTCCAGTAACCCTCTGTTTGCTCTCCATATTAAAGAGTCTCTTATGTTTTGTCCCCCTCTCTGTTCTTATATTATTTTTGTTTCCCTTCCCTTATGTTCATCTGTTTTGTGTCTTAAATTACTCATATGAGTGAAGTTATATGATTTTTGTCTTTATCTGACTAACTAATTTCACTTAACATGATACCCTCCAGTTCCATCCATGTAGTTGCAAATGGCAAGATTTCATTCTTTTTGATTGCTAAGTAATACTCCATTGTATTATATATATACCACATCTTCTTTTTTTTTTTTTTCAGTTGGCT
>NC_064811.1:25572889-25724441 GCF_023721935.1 Panthera uncia | reverse complement strand
TAAATTCCTAGCAGTGCTATTGCTGGGTCATAGGGTAGGTCTATTTTTAATTTTCTGAGGAACCTCCACACTGCTTTCCAGAGCGGCTGCACCAATTTGCATGCCCACCAACAGTGCAAGAGGGTTCCCGTTTCTCCACATCCTCTCCAGCATCTATAGTCTCCTGATTTCTTCATTTTGGCCACTCTGACTGGCGTGAGGTGGTATCTGAGTGTGGTTTTGATTTGTATTTCCCTGATAAGGAGCGACGTTGAACATCTTTTCATGTGCCTGTTGGCCATCCGGATGTCTTCTTTAGAGAAGTGTCTATTCATGTTTTCTGCCCATTTCTTCACTGGGTTATTTGTTTTTCGGGTGTGGAGTTTGATGAGCTCTTTATAGATTTTGGATACTAGCCCTTTGTCCGATGTGTCATTTGCAAATATCTTTTCCCATTCCGTTGGTTGCCTTTTAGTTTTGTTGGTTGTTTCCTTTGCTGTGCAGAAGCTTTTTATCTTCATAAGGTCCCAGTAATTCACTTTTGCTTTTAATTCCCTTGCCTTTGGGGATGTGCCGAGTAAGAGATTGCTACGGCTTAGGTCAGAGAGGTCTTTTCCTGCTTTCTCCTCTAAGGTTTTGATGGTTTCCTGTCTCACATTCAGGTCCTTTATCCATTTCGAGTTTATTTTTGTGAATGGTGTGAGAAAGTGGTCTAGTTTCAACCTTCTGCATGTTGCTGTCCAGTTCTCCCAGCACCATTTGTTAAAGAGACTGTCTTTTGTCCATTGGATGTTCTTTCCTGCTTTGTCAAAGATGAGTTGGCCATACGTTTGTGGGTCTAGTTCTGGGGTTTCTATTCTATTCCATTGGTCTATGTGTCTGTTTTTATGCCAATACCATGCTGTCTTGATGATTACAGCTTTGTAGTAGAGGCTAAAGTCTGGGATTGTGATGCCTCCTGCTTTGGTCTTCTTCTTCAAAATTACTTTGGCTATTCGAGGCCTTTTGTGGTTCCATATGAATTTTAGGATTGCTTGTTCTAGTTTTGAGAAGAATGCTGGTGCAATTTTGATTGGGATTGCATTGAATGTGTAGATAGCTTTGGGTAGTATTGACATTTTGACAATATTTATTCTTCCAATCCATGAGCAGGGAATGTCTTTCCATTTCTTTATATCTTCTTCAATTACTTGCATAAGCTTTCTATAGTTTTCAGCATACAGATCTTTTACATCTTTGGTTAGATTTATTCCTAGGTATTTTATGCTTCTTGGTGCAATTGTGAATGGGATCAGTTTCTTCATTTGTCTTTCTGTTGCTTCATTGTTAGTGTATAAGAATGCAACTGATTTCTGCACATTGATTTTGTATCCTGCAACTTTGCTGAATTCATGTATCAGTTCTAGGAGACTTTTGGTGGAATCTATCGGATTTTCCACGTATAATATCATGTCATCTGCAAAAAGCGAAAGCTTGACTTCATCTTTGCCAATTTTGATGCCTTTGATTTCCTTTTGTTGTCTGATTGCTGATGCTAGAACTTCCAGCACTATATTAAACAACAGCGGTGAGAGTGGGCATCCCTGTCGTGTTCCTGATCTCAGGGAAAAAGCTCTCAGTTTTTCCCCGTTGAGGATGATGTTAGCTGTGGGCTTTTCATAAATGGCCTTTATGATCTTTAAGTATGTTCCTTCGTCCCGACTTTCTCAAGGGTTTTTATTAAGAAAGGGTGCTGGATTTTGTCAAAGGCCTTTTCTGCATCGATTGACAGGATCATATGGTTCTTCTCTTTTTTTTTTGTAATGTGATGTATCACGTTGATCGATTTGCGAATGTTGAACCAGCCCTGCATCCCAGGAATGAATCCCACTTGATCATGGTGAATAATTCTTTTTATATGCTGTTGAATTCGATTTGCTAGTATCTTATTGAGAATTTTTGCATCCATATTCATCAGAGATATTGGCCTGTAGTTCTCTTTTTTTACTGGGTCTCTGTCTGGTTTAGGAATCAAAGTAATACTGGCTTCATAGAATGAGTCTGGAAGTTTTCCTTCCCTTTCTATTTCTTGGAACAGCTTGAGAAGGATAGGTATTATCTCTGCTTTAAACGTCTGGTAGGACTCCCCTGGGAAGCCATCTGGTCCTGGACTCTTATTTGTTGGGAGATTTTTGATAACCGATTCAATTTCTTCGCTGGTTATGGGTCTGTTCAAGCTTTCTCTTTCCTCCTGATTGAGTTTTGGAAGAGTGTGGGTGTTTAGGAATTTGTCCATTTCTTCCAGGTTGTCCAATTTGTTGGCATATAATTTTTCATAGTATTCCCTGATAATTGTTTGTATCTCTGAGGGATTGGTTGTAATAATTCCATTTTCATTCATGATTTTATCTATTTGGGTCATCTCCCTTTTCTTTTTGAGAAGCCTGGCTAGAGGTTTGTCAATTTTGTTTATTTTTTCAAAAAACCAACTCTTGGTTTCGTTGATCTGCTCTACAGTTTTTTTAGATTCTATATTGTTTATTTCTGCTCTGATCTTTATTATTTCTCTTCTTCTGCTGGGTTTAGGCTGCCTTTGCTGTTCTGCTTCTATTTCCTTTAGGTGTGCTGTTAGATTTTGTATTTGGGATTTTTCTTGTTTCTTGAGATAGGCCTGGATTGCAATGTATTTTCCTCTCAGGACTGCCTTCGCTGCGTCCCAAAGCGTTTGGATTGTTGTATTTTCATTTTCGTTTGTTTCCATATATTTTTTAATTTCTTCTCTAATTGCCTGGTTGACCCACTCATCCGTTAGTAGGGTGTTCTTTAACCTCCATGCTTTTGGAGGTTTTCCAGACTTTTTCCTGTGGTTGATTTCAAGCTTCATAGCATTGTGGTCTGAAAGTATGTATGGTATAATTTCAATTCTTGTAAACTTATGAAGGGCTGTTTTGTGACCCAGTATATGATCTATTTTGGAGAATGTTCCATGGGCACTCGAGAAGAAAGTATATTCTGTTGCTTTGGGATGCAGAGTTCTAAATATATCTGTCAAGTCCATCTGATCCAATGTATCATTCAGGGCCCTTGTTTCTTTATTGACTGTGTGTCTAGATGATCTATCCATTTCTGTAAGTGGGGTGTTAAAGTCCCCTGCAATGACCACATTCTTATCAATAAGGTTGCTTATGTTTATGAGTAATTGTTTTATATATCTGGGGGCTCCGGTATTTGGTGCATAGACATTTATAATAGTTAGCTCTTCCTGATGGATAGACCCTGTGATTATTATATAATGCCCTTCTTCATCTCTTGTTACAGCCTTTAATTTAAAGTCTAGTTTGTCTGATATAAGTATGGCTACTCCAGCTTTCTTTTGGCTTCCAGGAGCATGATAAATAGTTCTCCATCCCCTCACTCTCAGTCTCAAGGTGTCCTCAGATCTAAAATGAGTCTCTTGTAGACAGCAAATAGATGGGTCTTGTTTTTTTATCCATTCTGATACCCTATGTCTTTTAGTTGGCGCATTTAATCCATTTACATTCAGTGTTATTATAGAAAGATATGGGTTTAGAGTCATTGTGATGTCTGTATGTTTTATGCTTGTAGTGATGTCTCTGGTACTTTGTCTCACAGGATCCCCCTTAGGATCTCTTGTAGGGCTGGTTTAGTGGTGACAAATTCCTTCAGTTTTTGTTTGTTTGGGAAGACCTTTATCTCTCCTTCTATTCTAAATGACAGACTTTCTGGATAAAGGATTCTCGGCTGCATATTTTTTCTGTTTAGCACACTGTAGATATCGTGCCAAGCCTTTCTGGCCTGCCAAGTTTCAAAGGAGAGATCAGTCACGAGTCTTATAGGTCTCCCTTTATATGTGAGGGCACGTTTATCCCTTGCTGCTTTCAGAATTTTCTCTTTATTCTTGTATTTTGCCAGTTTCACTATGATATGTCGTGCAGAAGATCGATTCAAGTTACGTCTGAAGGGAGTTCTCTGTGCCTCTTGGATTTCAATGCCTTTTTCCTTCCCCAGTTCAGGGAAGTTCTCAGCTATAATTTCTTCAAGTACCCTTTCAGCACCTTTCCCTCTCTCTTCCTCCTCTGGGATACCAATTATGCGTATATTATTTCTTTTTAGTGTATCACTTAGTTCTCTAATTTTCCCCTCATACTCCTGAATTTTTTTATCTCTCTTTCTTTCAGCTTCCTCTTTCTCCATAACTTTATCTTCTAGTTCAGCTATTCTCTCCTCTGCCTCTTCAAGACGAGCCGTCGTGGTTTCCATTTTGGTTTGCATTTCGTTTACAGCGTTTTTCAGCTCTTCGTGACTGTTCCTTAGTCCCTTGATCTCTGTGGCAAGAGATTCTCTGCTGTCCTGTATACTGTTTTCAAGCCCAGCGATTAATTTTATGACTATTATTCTAAATTCACTTTCTGTTATATTATTTAAATCCTTTTTGATCAGTTCATTAGCTGTTGTTATTTCCTGGAGATTCTTCTGAGGGGAATTCTTCCGTTTGGTAATTTTGGGTAGTCCCTGGAGTGGTGAGGACCTGCAGGGCACCTTCCCTGTGCTGTGGTGTATAACTGGAGTTGGTGGGCGGGGCCTCAGTCAGTCCTGATGTCTGGCCCAGCCCACCGCTGGGGCCACAGTCAGACTGGTGTGTGCCTTCTCTTCCCCTCTCCTAGGGGCGGGATTCACTGTGGGGTGGCGTGGCCCGTCTGGGCTACTTGCACACTGCCAGGCTTGTGGTGCTGGGGATCTGGCGTATTAGCTGGGGTGGGTAGGCAAGGTGCACGGGGGCTGGAGGGGCAGGCTTAGCTCGCTTCTCCTTAGGTGATCCACTTCAGGGGGGGCCCTGTGGCAGCGGGAGGGAGTCAGATCCGCTGCTGGAGGTTTGGCTCCGCAGAAGCCCAGAGTTGGGTGTTTGCGCTGCGCAAGCAAGTTCCCTGGCAGGAACTGGTTCCCTTTGGGATTTTGGCTGGGGGATGGGCGGGGGAGATGGCGCTGGCGCCTTTGTTCCCCGCCAAGCTGAGCTCTGCCGTCCGGGGGCTCAGCAGCTCTCCCTCCCTTTGTCCTCCAGCCTTCCCGCTTTCCGCGCAGAGCTTTAACTTATGACCTCCCAGACGCTAAGTCGCGCTTGCTGTCGGAACACAGTCCGTCAGGCCCCTCCGCTTTTGCCAGCCAGACTCGGGGGCTCTGCTTGGCCGGCAGGCTGCCCCTCCGCTCCGGCTCCCTCCCGCCGGTCCGTGGAGCGCGCACCGCCTCGCAGCCCTTCCTACCCTCTTCCGTGGGCCTCTCGTCTGCGCTTGGCTCCGGAGACTCCGTTCTGCTAATCCTCTGGCGGTTTTCTGGGTTCTTTAGGCAGGTGTAGGTGGAATCTAAGTGATCGGCAGGACGCGCGGTGAGCCCAGGGTCCTCCTAGGCCGCCATCTTCCGGAACCTCCTCCCACATCTTCTTTATCCATTCATCTGTCGATGGACATTTGGGCTCTTTCCATACTTTGGCTATTGTTGATAGTGCTGCTATAAACATGGGGGTGCATGTGTCCCTTCAAAACAGCACACCTGTATCCTTTGGACAAATGCCTAGTAGTGCAATTGCTGGGTGAAATTTGAAAACAATGAGGGCTTGAATGAAACTCTAACATAATCTAAACAAATTTAACAGATCAGTGTAGCTGAATTATTGTGCATAGAGTCTACTCATTATACAATAAGGGGGCAAGAGGAAGAAATAGAAAGCCAGTTTGGAGGCTAATCCCAGAAACAAGGCAAGGATGATGATAACATAAAGTAAGATAGTCAAATTCTGTGTATCATTGGAAGGTAAAGCAAAACAATGTTTTGGATTGATTAGATGGGGGGGAGGGTTGGGAGTGAGGGGTAAAAAAAAGGAGACAAAGATAGACGTTAGGGTTTTAAAATTTGTATTGGTAAGAATAAAATTAAGAGGGAAGAGCAGGACTGAGGTCAAAGATCAGGAACTCAGGTTGGGGATTATTAAATGTGAGATACCCTTTTTTAACTTTTTTTCAATGTTTGTTCAATGTATTTGTTTTTTTAGAGACATAGAGACACAGAGCACAAGCCGGGGAGGGGCAGAGAGAGAGGGAGACACAGAATACAAAACAGGCTAAATGTGAGATACTCTTAAACATTTAAGTGGAAGTACTAAGTAAGCAGATATGTATATTCTTCTGAAAGGAAAATCAATAAAATAACACATAGCCTCAAATTGGAGTCACTTAGGCTAAACCCCACATCACCAAACCAGGATCTAATTTAATTACCATTTCTTCTCTGCCAGAAAAAGTATCTTAAACCAGTAAGTTAGGAATTGCCTGATTCGCACTAGTTAGGTTATCTGCCTGATAGATTCCTGCCATCTTCTAAAGGGAAGCAACCTGGCAAAAACCAAACTGTTTTTTTTCCCCTTAATATAACTTTCTTATTCCTGATCCCCTTTCATATGTTTTGCAGCTCATCACAGCTCCTTTATATCTGCTACAATGAATACTGCTCAATTCAAATAGATTTTTGCTCAAATAAACTCTTCGAGTTTATAATGTGCCTCAGTTTATCTTGTAACAGTTTAAAATGAAGGTTTAGACTTAGCTGATTTTCATCTATAGGAGGAGAAGATCATTTTGTAGGTAATGGTTACAAATAGGCAGATCTCTGCCATCTTCTAAAGGGAAGCAACCTGGCAAAAACCAAACTGGTTTTTTTCCCCAGTAGGTAGGGAAAAGTAGGTAGACATTCTTTTCCAGTTATTTTGATTTCTTCGTTAGAAGCATAGTCACTAGGCAAAAGTAAAGAAAAAGAATGAGATATTGAATAATTGAAGAGAGTAGAAAAGTTATGAAGAGATGCTTAAGACATTGGGGAAATGAATGCACTAAGGATATGGTTATGAGGCAATAGTAACATCCTGTTTGAGATAAATGGGCATGGATATAAAATGAGATCAGTTGTGGGAGGGAATTTATGTACACAGGTGGATTTAAATAGGGTTGGAGTTTGGCCATATGAATATAGCAAAATTTGAGAGAGGCCAAGGAGTTGATTTCATATAAAAGGAGTGATTGAAATGCACGACTATGGAATTTAAATATAATGTTAATCAATTTTGCAATAAGCATTGAGTGATTCCTTCTGATGTGTCCAGAGCTGTGTCCTGGGGGAGATATAGGAATATATAATCTTGGCAAGTACTCATATAAAACTTGTTCTGTGCTTAGAAAAACTAATTTCTAGGGACGTCTGGGTGGCTCAGTCAGTTAAGCGTCTGACATCGGCTCAGGTCATGATCTCACAGCTCCTGAATTTGAGCCCTGCGTGGGGCTCTGTGCTGATTGCTCAGAGCCTGGAGCCTGTTTCAGATTCTGTGTCTCCCTCTCTCTCTGTGCCCCCCCTCACTCCTGCTCTGTTTCTCTGTCTCTAAAAAAATTAAAAATAAGAAAAACTGATTTCTAGTAGTCAATTATATATATGTATATTATAATATATATATATTATACATTATACATTATATATAATATACATATTATATATATATATGTGTGTGTGTGTATGTGTATATATATATATGTTTTACGGGACATTAGTATGGGAGTTTTCAGCTCTATAGGGCCTCCTGAAATGGTGATAAACATAAATAAACCAGATGCAAGTAATACTTATTCATCCCCTCACTAAGTCACATTATAACAGATTTTTGAGTAAAGACTATAGGAGAAAATATAATTAAATAAAATTATTAAAATACTGGATGACTACAACAAATGAGTTAAATACAATTACATAAAATGCATCAGAGAATTGCAGTGAAAACTATGTAGTGCACTAGACTTTAGATTGTGCTTTATAATACTGAGGGATTCTACATAGCTGCCTAACAGTTTCATTCAGGCATTCAACCCACAGTTACCAATTTTCCAATTTTTGCTAAGCAATTGTCTTACTTTTCTGGTACTTGTAACAAATAAATTACCACACACTTAGTCATTTAAAACAACACAAATTTATTTTGTAGGTCACAAGCCCAAGACCGTTTCACAGCTGAAATCAAGGTGTCAGCAGGCCTGAATTTTTTTTATTTTTTATTTTTTCTGGAGGTGATAAGGAAGAATTTTTTGTTGCTGTTTGTTTTGTTTGCTTCTAAAAGCCACCTGAGTATCTTGGCTTGAGGCCCCTTTACAGCATCTTTAAAGTCAGTAACATAATATATTTCTGGCCTTTCTTCAGGAGTCACATCTCTCTCACTGACCACTGCCTGAAATGGTTGTCCACTTTTAAGGACACATGTGTTTAGAATGGTCACACCTGGGTAATCTCCCATCTCAGTGTCATTAATCTTAATCCCATCTGCGATTTTCCTTTACCCAGGTAAGGTAAACTATTTCCACATTCTTGGGAATAGGATGTGAACATCTGAGGGGCGGGCATTTTTTCTATCATAGCAACAGCCATATTGTTCTGCCTCCATGGAAGTTACATTTGAGTGGGCAAGAATACTTCCGTGCAGAGCATTATCATTGATTTACGTGAGGTATAGTCGTGCCCCACAGCATTTGTATGTGAATCATACTGGGTTAGAATTCAAACTGTGGTGAAAACCGTCCGTAGTGCTACATTCATGAGCCGAAGCAATAACTCAACAATATCTCTTTGTGGAACAATGGCACACCAGGACACCAACAACCGGGGAAGGTGACAGGGTCATAATATTCAATTTCACCAGTTCATTTACTTATGGCATAAATAACACAATTAATGAAGGTTTTGCTGGGTTTTTGTTTGTTCGTTTTCTTTTGGGGAGAGAACTGAGAGTCTCCAAGTGGACGGAAGTGAAGAATTCTTAGGGCTTTGCGAATACCACCAGTCACACGGAGTGTGAGGCTGAGGGAGCTGTGACCCAGAGATGGATGCGTTAAAGCAAAGGGAAATTTCGCGGTGCATCAAGAAACAGGCTAACCTTCATCAAGGCACCTAGCTCATGCGAATGTGGAATTCTAGGAAAGATCATGTTTCCTTAGGAAATCACTGCAATTTATTCGGAAAAGACCTCCTCTCCCCAGGAGTTGACAGAAAAAGGTCAGATGATTATCTCATTCTCTATTTCTAACCCTTGTCAAGAGTCCTCCAAATACTCCAGTCCCTGAACTTGAGGAGTTTGCAATTTCTATGGAGACAATTTATATGAAATAAGTAACTGGAATAAATACTTTTTTTTTTTTTTATTACAGGCTATGATGACCTTAAGTTTGAGAGAAGTTAAGAGATGGGAAAGATCTAGACCAGAAATAATTAATCTATGCGTGTTCAAGTCTCTGTTTATTTGAACAATTTTTCTTTATGGTCTGTTGAGACAGAGGAGGGGATATAGAGCTTTATCTTATAGAAGAGATTCATTCTCATTATACTGAAGGGTTCTCTATCTTGTCTAAGCTTGGAAAGTTGTGTTTGTCTGCTACGGAACACCTCAGCACATTTGTAAAAGAGTTCTTTGGCAAGCACACTTGTCTTCATCAACAGAGTCAGCGACAGTCAAACACTTCGTCTCCAAGTTCTGTCATCTCCTTTTCTATTCTTCTTTTGCTCGGGAACTTTCACACAAGCTCAGTGTTTCAGGCTGACTCAAGCCAATTTGGTCTTGACAACTCTTAATAATGGTAACTGCCAAAGGGAACATTGCATGAGAGTTAGTCACTTTCCCAAAATCTCATCACTAAATTCTGCTCCATATAAGAACATTTATTAAACAGATATTTACTAGGAAGAAGGATGCTATTGCTTGCCCAATAAAGATGATGAAATTCTATTCATCGTTTCAGAGTCTCCCACTGTACTTTTCATGAAAAGGTTACATATGTCAGATATAATCACATTTTGGAAACAGGATTTAGTTAACAGAATGAGGCAATTAGATTCCAATTAATCCACAGCTAGACATAGAAAACATTTTGAAATGAATCATGCACCATTCTCAAATCTAGACCTCTAGGAATGCTATCTGCGATCGTGAAAAGTGTCTCTAAAAATACTGGCCGATCCACATTCTCTGTACGCCAATAATTTTACCAATGACAGCTAATTTCTGAAAGTTGTTATAATAATTGTCTTCTGATATCATAAATCAAAACTAATTTCTAATATTTACTATAAATTAATAAAGTTCAGAACAAAACTCCCCCAAACGTGCTACTTTGGCATAAGGATTATGTTGAGCTGAGTTGAAAAGACTCAGGAAGAACCCTCACCCATCCCCTATCTTAACTGCTTCTAAGAATCTAGATAGAGGGCCTGGATCCTGGAATAGAGCTATCACCAGAAAGAACTACAATGATATTAGCCACGTTTGTCTCTGCATGGCATGACAAACATTTATTCACATTTGTTCACCAAACATTTGGCCTTTTCATCTTCCTATAATAATCCCCCCCCCTTTTTTTTTTTGGAGCTCCTTCCCCTTACCCCTTTTCCTTAGCTCAGGATGGTGTATATGCCTCAAATGCTTGATTGCCTTTGAAACTCTCAAAACTTTGTGGGACTACGTGCATATTAAATTAAATTTGGTTTTGCCTGTTTTCTTCCTTATGCCAATTTAATAATAGAATAGCTAAAAGTACCTAGAAGGGTAGAGAGAATTTTTTTCCTCCCCCATAATATACTTCTGATATATTTTCAAATAAATGTCAAACAACTTAGTATCTAGTTATTTGATATGTAGTCATAAAAAAAGCAAAGAGTATGAAAATCCACATTACAGATGGATATCTAGTAAACAAAATCATAAATTTCATTTTCAAATCTAATTTAATTTAAATGAATTCGAAGTACTTACAGAGAATTTCCTTCTTTCTTTTCCTCAAAGAAAACAGAAGTCTCCCTCTTCCCTCATTTCCTTCCTTTCTCAAGATTTACTTAGTGCTTACTATGTTTTTGATACCATATTTTAGGGATTTGAAGTGAAATAGCATTATATTTTTTCTCAAGTACCTCAAATTGAGGATGTTGACACAAGGCATTTTGCTAACTATCCCAAACATATCATTAGCAATATAGGGGATTAGGAGAGAACCTAATTTTGCCTATGAATTTCAAGATACTCTTCACAAACTAGTTGGCATTTGAAATAAATCTTGAAAAGTGAGTCAGCATGAAGGTCAGTCTATATAGTAGGGATTGTACATTCAAAAGCATATAGATTGGTAAGAGTATTGTACACTTAGGAAACCACAAAATAGTGTAAAATGTTGACTGTATAATGTAAGAAAATCTCAAGAGATCAGAAAGGTAAGCCAGGGTCGGATGACAGAAGTCGCTGAAAGCCCAATGAAAGTTAACATTTATGTTGAAAGTAATGAGAATCCATTGAATCCATTTGATCCATGATCAAATTTACATAGACAAAAGAGAGACATTGCATTGAGCAGAGATCAAGGAAGGAAAGACAGTTGTGAAGGCTTTGCAATAATATCCTACAATTTTCCTCTCAAGAGTTAGATATAAACAAACTTTTGAGAAAATTTAGCTATGATAGACATATGTATAGAAAGTGTAGACAAAAAAATGTAATTTTACTATTAATGTAATACAGATAAGAAATGATAACGTGATCCATTCCATAGTGGGAAAGACTGCTCAAAAACAGGAAGCACAGAGCGGACTAACTGTACCTACTAGGAAGTCCAAATGACAGAATAGGGTGATTCTAAGATTTCTGACTGGACTATCTGGGGAGACATGGTGGCATTCACCAAAATTGAAGACACACAACTTTGCAGTGCAAAATGACAACATAATTTTAGACATTTGAGATGCCTGTGTAGCTTCCAGAAAGATCACTCTGGTGATTAGTAGGTTTGGTTTTCACTCTGGAAAATGTCTGTGCAGTTCGACGTGATTCGCACTCCTAGTTTCCCCACAAAATTCTGGTTACTTTCTGTTTCTTTGCTGGTTTTCATTATTACCCCAATCTGCAAATATTGGATTGCTGATAGGCTCAGTTCTTGGTCTTTTTTCCCCTCTCAATATGTGCTCACTCCCTTGGGAATTTCATCCTGTCTCATGCCTTTAAAAAACCTGCAGCCTGATGATTCTCAAATAAATCCCCAGTCTGTCCTTCATTTATCTCTTTCAGATTTCTATCCTATTTGCCTCTTTGATATTTCATCTGGATATCCAAGAGGCTTTCTCAAACTTATCCACAATTGAGCTTTGCCTGCAATGTTCTCCTTCTTAGAAAACGATAAAATTCTATCACTGGGGGTGACTCAGACTCACAAGTGCAGTCTTCTTCACCTCTCTGTCTCTCACAGCCCATATTAGATCTGTCAGCCGCCAACACTGACATCTTTGTCTCCTGACTAGTCTCCCAGCTTCCAGACTTGTTGCCCTTCAGTTGTCAACATGGGAGTCAAAAGACAATTCAGATAGTATTGCATTCATTCTTGAAAACTTGGTAATGGTTTCTCTTCTCCCTCAGGAGAAAAGGCACAAATCTTAACACTGACTTACAAGGTACTCGACAGTGCAATGAGCTTTATCTTTAATCAATGATATGGAGACTTTGATATTTTTTATCTTCCTATGAAGATGACGCTTTGAATTACAGACTAGGACACCTCCACATTCTGCTGCTTCCTACATAACTCCGTGAGACTCTTTAATAGCATGTAAAATCCAATATATCAAAATAACATTTTGATTCTTAGCCCATTTCTTCCATCTTTCCCTCTGCACTTTGCCTATTTTAGTATATAAAACTAGTATGCATCAATTGCTCTGGTCAGTAACCTATGAGTTGCATCCCATTTCTCTCTTTGCCTTGTTTCCGTCTTATCTTCCTAACCCGCCTACAAATCCTGCTCATGCGATGTAAAATTCTTCCTACTTTCACGGACATCCCCATAGTTGAAGACATCATCACTTCCTATAATGATTATTCAAATGGCTTTCTAGCTAGTCTTTCCTTTCTTTACCTAACCCAGTCACTACAATTGAGCTCTTACAGATTTAATTGAGATAATACCATTCCAAGTTTTAAAGTAATCAAAAATCCTTATTACATAAAGTAAACTCAGGACTCTTTACTATGATCTGTAAATTCCAATATGACCATTCTCTGCCTTGTTTCAATCTCATTTATTTCTTCTATCTCATTTCACTCCAATATGTTGATTATGTATCACCAATAATAATAATAATAATTCAGACTGTTAAAATGCTTGTGTCTGTTTTACTATCAGTGATAGAAAAGAATGAGCCTATTGGGTTTTTTGTTGTTGTTGGTGGTGGTTATTATTAATTCTTTAATGTTTATTTATAGTTGAGAGACAGAGTATGAGCAGGGGAGGGGCAGAGAGAGGGAGATACAGAATTCGAAACAGGTTCCAGGCTCTGAGCTGTCGGCACAGAGCCCGATGCGGAGCTCGAACCCATGAACCGCGAGATCATGACCTGAGCCAAAGTAGGCCGCTTAACCGACTGAGCCACCCAGGCGCTCCTAGACTATTGTTTTTAATAAAGCTGGGATAAACAATGATTTTTACTTACAGAAATGCTTTATTTGAAATACATGCAATGGTCTCTATTCATCATGTTTCAAATACTGAATGATTCACCTCCTGAGAAGAAGGTGCTGCTTTCTACATGATAACTCCTTGACATATAGAAGACGCTCAAGAAGATAAAATATGCCAGCAAAGTTGTTTTTGTTTGTTTGTTTCATATTAAGGGGATAAATGTGCTCTTTAAGATATGAAAATTGAAGTCATACGAAAATGAAACCCTCATTATGACATCATCTCCTTGTAACTATTATTCGCTTTTTTGCTGTTGATTATGATCATTATTCCAATGATCTCATAAAAAAGGAAGAAGGAGTCTGAAGACCACTGACTATTAATGTATATGTTTAAACAGAAAAGGTATCAAAGTCCTGATAAATCTATTATATTAAGAATTCGTAGGGGAGCCTGGGTGGCTCAGTTGGTTAAGCCTCCAACTTCAGCTCAGGTCATGATCTTGCAGTGTGTGAGTTCCAGCCCCGGGTCAGGCTCTGTGCTGACAGCTCAGAGCCTGGAGCCTGCTTCGGATTCTGTGTCTCCCTCTCTCTCTGCCCCTCCTCCACTTGTGCTCTGTCTCCCTTTCTCTCTCAAAAATAAATAAACATTAAAATAACAACAACAACAACAACAACAACAACAACAACAACTTGTTGTAAATCTAAAACATTTCTTGGATGACAAACTCTCCACATTTGAGACTAAACTAATAGGCTAGAGGAGAACCTCAGCTCCCAGACTGGACAGTGCCATTGTTAGGAAGCAATATTTAATTAATTCTATTCTGGGAATGTGCTTTTGGCACAGAGAACTTCACCTCGGTAAACAGAAAAACTTCAGATTATTTTTCTCAAGAAATACGACAAAAAACTTCTGAAATGCAAGAAAGAGAAGAATCATTCAAAGAACTTCAAGTTGAATGATATGGTAATGTAATATGTCTCACAAAAAAGAAATTTTCTAAACTAACATTATTTTACCTTAAAATATGTCATCATAATTAAGGGATAATTATCATACACTTCAGGGAATCGTAAAGTTCATCTAAGATCTTTCTCCCTCTTCCTTTGAATGTATCATTAAATAATGGAACATGCTAACAACACATTTTATTTCTGTACATTTTATGTCTTCATTGTTTCTATCTTTGAATTCTTTGGCTCTTAGAGTAGTTACTTTTTAAATTTTCTTTTTTAGTGAGGCATTGTCTACCACCTTTTTTAAAAACCGGTGACAACTTTTGTGTTACTGAAAGTTTCAAATTGTTGGTTAGATTTAGTACCAACTTGTAACATTTTAATTGGAAGCTAAGCTTATTTTAAACTTGGGTGGGGATTTTGCTAACTATAGTGTTTCAAGGTCATTTAAAAATTGGTTCTACACTTCTTTTTTTTTTTTTCTTTCTTTCTTAAATACAATTAGATCTTTGGAAGAAATCTTGATATTCAGAACTTCAGATTCGCAAACAAAATGGAACTATTAAAGACTTTTCTTATTAAAAGCATATTCATGAGAGGTTTGCTTTGAATTGTACTTTTCTCCCATGCATGTAAAATGGGATTTGATTTTCAGAATTAATTTCTATTTTCATAAAAAATTATTATATGAACTGAAGTAATCCTGCAGCATACTTTTGTTCCAATTTAATATTTTCATTGCTTTATGAAAATATTCCAATTATTTCAGTGACTTCAGGACATAATGGCTGTAATTCTTGCTAACGGGGGTGTCAGAGTACAGTAATGTAATAACGTGTATATAGTTTGGTGATTTTCAGATTTATCCATTTTCAAGTTTTATTCTTCATTTGATTTGGCTAAAATCAAAATTCCTCACTGGGCTTAGTCAAATACCTTACTGGGGCGCCTGGGTGGCTCAGTCGGTTAAGCATCCGACTTTGGTTCAGGTCATGATCTCATAGTTAGTGAGTTCGAGCCCCGCATCAGGCGCTGTGCTGACAGCTCAGAGCCTGGAGCCCGCTTCAGATTCTGTGTCTCTCTCTCTCTCTGCCCCTCCCCCGCTCATGCTCTGTCTCTCTCTGTCTCTCAAAAATAAATAAATGTTATTTTTTTTAATCAGATGCCTTATTTTATTTTATATTTTATTACCAAAGGGGGGGGGAGCTACAAACCCATTATTTAGTCTCAGTCATCATACTATGAAACTGAGTAGAGAACTTGATTTTAAGTGGAGTCAGGAAGCCCTGAAGGGGAAACTTCCATGCATGTATCATTCATTACAGCCTCCGGAAACAGCAGGGCAAAGACATACGACTCCCTGTCCAGCAACCGTGCATCACCTACCACTTGTACTAACCACCACAGCCTCAAACTCTTGATCTTCTCCATTCAGTTTTTGTTTAACGCAACTCTCCATAATTTCCTCAAAACCTAATAAAACCTGAACTTTCATTTGTCTCTTTCGGGACGTGCCTATATTTTTGCCATAGTGTGCTTGTCCTGAAACACAATTTCTTTGTTATTCTCTATTAAACTTATTTTGCTAATAATAATAATAATAATAAAAACTGTCTATTTTTTAGGTTGGCAAAAGAAGGGAAGTAGGATTTCATGTTAAATGATTAATTTGATTATCTTTACGGACACTGTATTTCAACTTTGTTGAATTTTCCGTTGTTCTAACTATTGTCAAACTGTTCTAATCATTTACACTTCTTTGACTTTTCCTTCTGCCGCTTCCCCATTGTGATATCAAATACCCACATCCCACCGGCATTAATTTGAGGGGCAACAGGGCCTGGGAGTGAAGCACATAGACTCTGGAATCTTCGATGTCTTCATGAAAGTGCTGACTCGATCATTGCACAGCTAGGTGAGCATGAATGAGTTACTTAACTTGTGAAAAACGTACTTTTTATTTGAAAATAAGCATCATAAAGATATCTGACTTCACAAGATTTTTATTGTCAATATTTTTTCACAGAGCATGAACATGACACATTTTAATGAGTATATTAAAGAGCTTTACAATTTGAGAACAAACATGAGAAATTATCTTGGGAAAAAGTCTTAATCTATTAGTCTCTTAAACTAATTATTCTCATTAGATGTGATTTAAAAAAAAAAAGACTGACGTGATCACTTTTTGCTAAAATAGGTTTCATGGGACAGAACACATCTGATAAAGTCCTGCACTAGTGAACGGCTTAGTAAATCAAGGTTCATCTTGTTTTTTCCTGAAAAGTATTTCAGAATGAAAAAATCTAACCTCCTGCATTGATGAACACCTAATTTCAAAGGTGGCAAAATGCTTTCCTGAAAATAATGCAACAGACTTCCATGGTTAATATAATGAGAAAAAAAAAATCTGATCTAGGATTTGATATTTCTTATTTCTGAAGCCTCTTTTTCACATCCCCTCTATAATCTCCATTATATTTATTATATATTGGAGATCAAATGCAGAATATTTAAAACTGTTGTTATATTTCTTGAGATGGATTTGAAAAATTATAAATTGATCAAAGAAAGTAAATTGTCAAAGGCAAAGTTTTGTGCATCAATTACCATTTTGTGTTTGTTTGCTTGTCTGCCTAGTAAAATAATGTCACTCAAAATAGAAACAATGCCTTGGAAAAACAAAACAAAACAACAACAAAACTTAACAGGAGTTGTTTATTTTGAATACGGACTGAATGATAGATATGACATAAAATAAATCACTGTCAAATGCTATCATTTTTTGGTAACCAGTGTGTGATAATCATCAATTGACCAAGATGACCTTACTGTTGCCCTCAGCTTGACTGAACTTCAAGCAGATTTCTTCCTAACTCTGGACCCCTGACTTCCCTTTTCTTAGAGCACTTGCTTTAGACAACTTAAAACTGTAAAGTCTTTCTCTGCACCTTTGAGTTGCAAATCTTTTTAAAAGGCTCTGTCCAGTTTTACAATCCAGGAATGTCTTTCTCGAGGATGTGGGAACCATCCCTTTGAAATGTACTCATCCAGGAAGAAAGCACCTCTATTCTCCCAGCCTCTGGGGGAGGGTAAAGAATCTAATCTCTGCAAAAGCCAATTAGCAAACATGGATCACCTCATCGAATTGACCGATTTCCCCAGTAATGTCCTCCAGTACTCTTCCAGTAGCTAGCACAAGTGCTTAAAAACTTGTCTGCTTTTTGTTTCAACAGAGTCTAGTCTAATCTCTCTGTCCTATTATAATAGTCTTGACCTCTGTTGCAATAGTCTTAAATAGTCTTCTTGCCAGTTTAACTCTGTGTAGTACCATTTTTCATTGAGACAACCTTAGGCCAAAACATGTTTCCTATTGAAGCATATCCCCAAACTGTATTTCTTAAGACTCATTTCAAGTAATTAATAGTTGTTTGAGCACAGTTTCTATGTAGGTATACTTTTTATGGCTGAGTAAATCTTATGCTCATGATCTCTACCTTCATGTGTATAAAATTCTGCTCAAGACCTTTTAACATGATCAGTATGCCCTTTTAGAAACTTCAGGAATGATAAGAGAGTGAGACAAATTCCCTCAACAGTGTCAATAAACCCAGACTATAAATGGATGCTGTAATTGGGAATAATCTGCATTTGCTTTTGCTTTGCTCAAGCTTGTAGGTGATCAGCTCCGTTGTTGATTCCTTGATAGAACGTTGGAACTCACTTAAACAGTTTAAGAATGAAAAGTAGGTACTCCCTGAGTTTAAGACTAATTCAAAGTGAAAATTAACTTAGCCTAAAGATTCTGAAAACGTTTTCCTTAAATGACCAAGTATTATGTTACTGAAAATGCTTGATTTATCTTTTTTAATTAAAAAAAATTACATATTTATTTATTTTTGAGAGGTAGAGATAGAGGCAGAGAGTGAGTGGGAGAGGGGTAGAGAGAGAGAGAGAGAGGGAGACACAGAATCTGAAACAGGCTGCAGGCTCTGAGCTGTCAGCACAGAGCCTGACACAGGGCTTGAACTTGGGAATGGCCAGATCATGACCTAGGCCATAGTTAGACACCTAACTCACTGAGACACCCAGGCGCCCCACTGATTTACATTTTTTAGAATTCAATTGAGTATGTTTCAACTTTAAGCATCATGCTCCACTTTATCTGTATAATAATTGCCCTTTGTATCTAATGCTTAAATGGAATTTTTGGTGATTATTAAGAACTAAATACAAATGGTGCTGTTTGCAAGTTTATTCTCATCTGTGTAGCAATGCGTAGTGTTAAAATATGTGGAGTAGAATGACCACAATGATTTTATTTTATTTTATTTTATTTTATTTTATTTATTTTTAGCAGTTGGTTCAGATATGGTCTGGGCCAAGAAATTAATTCACTTACCATGAAGAAGAAATCTTCAGTCATTCTCAGAACTCAGCAGTCTATCATCAGACATTGTAAAATGATCAAAAAGTGCAGGGAAAGCAGTTCTTCTGGATGTCTTCAGTATTTATGCAATCAGAGCTGACATAAGGAGACTCTTGCATATCTAGAAACTAGGAATTCTTATCCAGATCGTCTCCCAATTTCAACAGATGAGCGCTACTCATCTGGAAAGTCAGTGGTGGTTATGTTGCTTTCCTTCCTCTCAAGTGGCTTGCCAATTTTCAGACCCTCATTTCCTAAAATGTTTCCATATTCTTACTTAGAAACATATAGCGTAACTTAAACCAAGACAACACTATAAAAGTTGATATGCATGATATTATCAAGCTATGTATTTCAAAATGACAAAGGTGACATGACCTTTCTTCATATTTTATTATATTGGAGGAACTGTAGACTTCACACTTTTTTTTTATTTTTTTAATGTTTTTATTTATTTTTCAGACACAGAGAGATAGAGCATGAGCAGGGGAGGGGCCGAGAAAGAGGGAGACACAGAATCCGAAGCAGGCTCCAGGCTCTGAGCTGTCAGCACAGAGCCTCACGCGGGCCTCAAACTCATGGAGTGTGAGATCATGACCTGAGCTGAAGTTGGACGCCTAACCGACTGAACCACCCAGGGACCCCCTCCACACTTTGTAATGATAAAGTTACAATTTTAATCTTTTAGATGGTTTCTGGAAAAAAAAAAAAAGAAATTAGTATGAAGGAGGTAGGTGACAAATATGTAAATTTCATGGTGAAGATGTGGTCAACAAATGAGTAACATATAGGTCTATAAGCACCTTTGCTTATAAGCACTTATAAGCGTATAAGCACCTTTGATAAGGTGATGCTGCATTGGAAAGAGCTGATGGCATGTGTTTGTGGAAGTCGGTGGAAGGAAACATATCATGCCACCCCAAAATATGGCTCCTGGGCATATTGATAATTGTGAGCTGATTATTTTTTTTAATTTTTTAAATGTTTTTATTTATTTTTGAGAGAGACAGAGACAGAATGCAAGTGGGTTAGGGTCAGAAGGAGAGGGAGGCACAGAATCCGAAGCAGGTTTCAGGCTCGGAGCTGTCAGCACCGCGGCCAACACAGGGCTCGAACCCACGAGTGATGAGATCATGACCTGAGCTGAAGTCCAACGCTTAACAGACTGAGCCACCCAGGCACCCTTGAGCTGATTATTTTTAAGAGACAACAGACATGCTGGAAACTCAAACTGAATAGCAGTTGCCTTTTGTAAAGAGACATTTACAGTTAGAAGGGAAGTCTTCATTCGTAAAGGTGTCTTCCTCTCTGTACCAGGAAGGGAAGGGTGACTCTAAATCTCTGGAAACTCTTCACAATGGAGAAGGCAATACAAAAGTCTGCACGGAAATCTTACTTTTGTTGCTGTGTTTTTCCTGGTAACGTCCCATAATCCTCCTCCATCTGGCACCTGCCTCCAACCCACCCTCTTAGTTGGAGATGTTATTTAAGATCTTGGTGGCTTGGACCATTTTAGGGAGTTACTCACTTTTGCTGGATCTCTCCCGTGTATATGCAAGGTATACATGTTACGACAGTTGATTTTGCTCTTCTCCTGTTAATTTGTCTTCTATTAACTGATGCATATCTAGGTTTCGGGCATTTAAAATTCTCACTCAGGAGGCTCAAATGTATTCAATCAAAGCATTACATATTCTGTGATACGTCTGCATCTCCATGAGTACAGATGACAAAATTTAGTCTATTGTGAATTTTTCCCCACAAAACAAGGATTTTTGCCACAACCAATTTGGGCTACGTGAGGAAAGGTAATCCACAATCATTTAGAATGGTATTGTATTTTGATCAATAAGTGGTTTTTTTTATTGTTTTTATATTGCCGTATATACGTTAAATGTGTAGTAAATACCTTCCAACTGCTGGCATCCCAGTACCCTGAACCTAAGAAAGCATTATACTTTAAGATGGGAGGAAGGGACTAAGCTTCAATGTTATAATACTGGTTACATGAAAATGAGTAAAGATGATGATACTAAGTCTAAATGGAATGCAAAATATGATAAATCAATTATGAAATACAAGACATTCAAGATATATCTCAGATATTTCATTTAGAAGACTACTTTGGTCTTAAATTTGGGCTAAATTCTCCTTTTTTAATTTTACATCAGATCCTCTATGTATCAGAACTTTCTATCTACCATATTAAATTGACTTTATTAGTTCTATGTCACCAGCTCTAGATCGTATACACTTCAAGGAGAAAATTGAAAATATCTCTTCATTTTTGACACCTTCAACCAGGATCTGACACAAATAATACACACAATAAATAATGATTCAACTATATATTTCTCCTCCCTAGTTACTCGGTTTTAGTCAAATTCTTATCAATTACTATGCTTCATTGTATGTTGTACTCCGGAGAGAGAAGAAACTGAAACAATCACAATGTAGATATGAACATAAACCTTATGAGAATAGATAAAAGTGAACAAGGCACCTCACAGTTAATGTGGAGGTCGTTTTAAACACATAAAAATCTAAAAGCGGTGCGCAGACAGATAACAAGGGAATGATGGAAGATTGGCCACTCTGAATCAGCACAGTATTTGAGAACCCAAGGAGGGTATGGAGTGAAGGACACTAGTAAGGGGCTCATGCATGAGCACTTTGTACAGATTACTTTTTAATTGCAGAAAGATGAAAGGGTAGCTTTGCGGTGGAAATGGCTTCTGAAAGACTCCACCTAAATCGGGGGATCAAAATTAACATCACCGATATTAGGACAAATTGAAATCATAAGCCAGTTGGTAAGACGTAAGGGAAGGATAGCATGTTTTTTCCCACACTTTTTGCTAATATGAGGTAACACCGGACAGCCTCAAGTTTCGTGATGTCCTTCAAAATAACTGGCGTGTAATAGTCCAAATTGTCGAAGTCATAAAAGTCAGGGAGAGAGTCTAGATAGAGGGAGGTAAAGAAAATATTTTAATAAAACGCAACACGGGTTCTAGATAGTGTTTGTTTCCTACACAGGACATTATCAAAGCAACTGATTAAACTTGAAATGAATCTGAAGTTCAGATGGTAGTAATGTATCGGTGTTAACTTCTTGACATTGATGACTATACTGTGGTTTTTTAGTAGAATATCCTTTCTTGTAGGAAATTCACTTACTTATTTTAGGTATTAGGACATCATATCAGCAACTTACTCTCAAAAAGTTTAGGTAAAAAGAACCCCTCTATATTTTCATTTAACATTTCTTTAAGTGTGAGATTGTTTCAAATTAAACATTTTAAAAAGTAAAAAGGTAATAAAATTTTTTTGAATATTTATATGCCATATTCACAGCAGACCAATGGAAAAACATGTGCTTTAAGAGATATTAGAAATTTGCACTAAAAGAAAAGAAATTTGCCTTAGATCAAGTGTGAAAATCAGAAGCATACTCTTACCTTTGAGTGAACTGAAATTTCTCCTATGCACTATTATTTCATAAAAAAGTAATTGTAACATTTTCCAATCAGATGCAACACTACAGTGAACCTATTCTATGATGTGAAAATATATATTTTCTTTCTTGCTACCTCCAAAGAATAATATTATAAAAAGCATATCAAGAAGATGTACACATGGAAGAATTTTCCAAGCAGGCTATTCGATAAATTGACACCATAGGGGTCTCTTTGAATATCAAAGAGGTGCAGCTGAGTATGTGTATGTGTGTTTATGCGTGTGTGTATCCACGCATGTATAGCTTTGAAAAGCTGGGGACCAGTGGTACCTGAATAGCCCTACTCTCATCTAAAATGAACTCATGAAGAAATGGCCGATTCTGCATCAGGAGTGGAGTAAAAAGTGTCACCATTAATATATTTTTTTTTGAAGCCAGGAAAAAAGGAAGTGTTCCAACACTACTGAAGGTATGTCAAAATGATAGGGTTCCCCGTGCAAAGAGCACCATGGCCAAATTCTGTACAGTTTGAGCATTTTAACCGCACAGCTAAATTGTTGGAAATCCCGTAAGCCAACTGGCCTCAACTGTTCAACACTATCAATATCTTCTAGATTAAACAAAACCTGAAGGTGATAACAAGAAAATGCAGCATGAGATTTTTGATAACATCTGGGTTGGATGAGAAATAATCATAATGGAAACGTAGGGGATAATCAAGAAATTTTAAAAATGAACTATATAAGCAAACAATATTATGATGTCAAAGCTAGTTAACTTCCTTATGTGTACAATGTTATTAGAGCCATGTAGCAGATTGCCCAATTCTTAGGAGTTCAGTCATGAAAGATTTCGAATATTTCAGTAAAAAAGAAAAGACTGAAAGGGGGAGGAAAAGGAAAGAGAGAGATATGAGAGACCACAGAGAGAGGAAGGGGTAAATCAATGTGGCGAGTGTTTTTTAACAATTGGTGAATCTTAGGTGATGCTATATAGGAATTATTTACTCCATATATTTTCATTTTCTGTAGGATTGATATTTTTCATAATAAAATGTTAGAAATATACAAACATGTGGTTCACCTATTAATATCAACGCATGATATATTCATTGCTATTCATGATATTTTCACTTCGTCCACTTAAAAAATCTGAAAATCCAGACTCATATTTCCATTAAAATATATGTTTACTTCTTCTCTATCAGGGTTATTTATATATATTCATAATTTCTGTGAACAGGAAATGCTATTTGTCTAACACTGATCATTGTAGTGTCACGTACATTTATGATGCTATTTAGATAAATAAAGAAATGCTCAATTTGTTATACATTTTATTGCACTCCACTAAAATAAAATAAGCATTTAGGATTGATGTCTTGCATAAATATTGGAATCATATTTATTTATTATCTTTGTCATACGTTCATAATAAAATCATATATTTTTTCTATATTTCATGACATTTGCTTTTATAATCTGAAAAATCACTTCAATTAATCTATGAAATATTCACAACTGCTATATAGCTAGGGGAAAGAACCCTATATTTTAGAAGTATTTCACATTCTTAAAATTTTCCTGTTAGAAAAATTGATAGAATTAATTTCAGAAGTCTCTATTTCTATAGAAATACACATTTCATGCAGTTCTTCAACACTTTTCATACAGCTTGGGCTTTAGAGAACATTCTTTCAGTATTTCATAAAAGGAAATAGCAGGGAGAATTAATCTTCAGTGCTACATTGCAAATATGGCTACAATTCTTCCCTCCTTCCTGTGTCTTCATCGTTTGCATTTTGACAGCATTTTTTCCTTACTTAAAAGGCAAAGCCTATTTCCCTGTCAGTGGAATCACGGCTGGCCTTGTAGGTTGCTTTGGTGATAAAATATGGCACAAGGAATTGCACACCAGTTCAGAAGCCAGACCTCAAGAGGCTATGTACACTTCTCCCAGAGCCACATCACTAGAGAAAAGCAAGTCTGGGAGGAAACAGCAGTGTGTCCACAAAGTAACAGCGGCATGGTCAAAAACTGACCTCCACAAGCTGTCACCACGTTTTTATTCAGTGCCACGTTTAGCTTCATTTTCCTCTTTTACTAGGGTCTTTTTATGTCTAAATGTTATGATTTGTGTTTTATATGCTGCGTCATAAATCATAGGTACATTTTAAGAAAACCTAGTCGATGCTACTGATCTTAGCCTTTTCAACTTTTGATATTTCCTTCAAAGAATTTACATATTCTACATATAAAATGTATATGTAACATATATAAATGTGTACATATAATTTTATATAATTAATATGTGATAATAAATATATCAATAATATCATATAATATGGAAATGACGTATGTACTTTTTATTACATACAAAATATTTGTTGTATGTACATAAATGCACTCTTATATAGACGATAATATACAGATATAGATGATATAGATATATAGATATAGATATAGATGACTGAGCTACAGATACAGATGGAGATAGATAGATATAGATTGAATCTATATTTAATCAATTCAAATATATAAGTTCTGTAATAAGTTCAGGGCCACCAGGATGGGGTCATCAGTTAAAGCAGCATTTATCTCTCTTTGCAAAAGGACTCAAAACCTCTAAAGGAGTATTTTTCCCTCACAAGAGAGATCCCAATGACTAGGAAATATGCTTTCCTGGTTAACTAATATTGTAATATTATTTCTTGGCTCATTTTAGTGTTTTCCTTTTCAACTCCCCTGTTCATTTTAATTAAATGAGTTGGAAACAAAAAAGGTGCTGAGGAAGAAGTAAAAGGTAGCAATAATCTCACAAGGTGGAATTCTGTGCCGCCTTGGTCCTGCAAAATGAGAAAATTCCGAAGCAGCCATGAATCTTCATGAACTAATTCGGCCCTATTTGTGAAGCAAAACAGAAATTTGGCTCCATAAAGCTGTAAACATTTCAGCAAAGATAAATAAGTAAATAAATATTTACTTTAAAAAATCTACAGGAAGGCGGTGGAAAAAAACAAGCTTTAAGACAGCTTTTTTTTTTTTTTAATGTAGGAAAATAAGAATGAGGTACAGTTGTCAATGTTGTTAATTTGTATTTGCTGAAAAGTTATCAGAAGGCTGAATTCTCACGGGTTAGCATAATTAAATGGGGCTTGAACACGTGAACTTCTCAGAGCTGATGAACAGAAGCAAACCTAATCTTGTAAGAAACAAGAAACCATGGCTAGGTTTTCCGAGCTCCTTCAGTCCTTCTAGGTTTAACTTTCAGTTTACTTGAAAGTGCTTTTGTTTCTTAACTGTTTTTTTTTTTTCTCTCTTAAATTTACTTATTTATTTTGAGAGAGTGAGAGCACGTGAGCAGCAAGAGGCAGAGGGAGAGAGAGAATCCCAAGTGGGCTCCTCATTGTCGGTGCACGACACGGGGCTCGATCTGAGGAACCTTGAGATCTGACCTGAACCGAAATCAAGAGCGGGATGCTTAACGGGCTGTGCCACCCAGACACCTCCTACTTGAAACTGCTTTTGATTAGTGATGTTTGTAATTAATGAAAGCCTTTCAAGAAAGCTTATTTATGAACGCTTTTTACAAACTACTACTTTTATTGGGAAAATTTCTGCTTGACATTTTGTGTTTTGACTGGCATTTTCCTGTTGCCAGCTGTTATAAAAGGGACAGCAACACACGCTGTTAGCAGCATATGCCTTTTTGGGTGCTGAATAGCATTTTCATACAAAAAAATCAAATGATCCATAACATATTATGCTGTCATTTGAAAACAGCATCAGAAATGAAACATTTTTCATGCCTGTTAATATATTTTGTTCCCCAAGGCTCAATCTAGCATTTCCTCACTACTTTTGAAACTATAATGAGGTGAACATTTATTCTTTTTAATTGACACTATTAGGACTTTCAGAATATTTTTTTTTAAAGTGGAGGGTGTAAAAATGCATTTTAGAAGGTTTAGTATATTCTGTTTATTTTATTATCATCTCATTAGCTTTCTGTTGCTAAGGAATACTCTTTCAAATACTCATTACATATCAGTAATTACATGTATTTATCTATCTGGAAAATGACATCTAAAGGCGATTTCATACTTTGAATTGGAGTTCACTTAATAGAATATATGCAAACCAATGCAAAATATGCAGCAATATGTTAAATTATATGGTTAAAATGCATTCTGAATTCTACTTAACTTGGTATGTGATATTTGCATCGAATAGCAGCTTAGGATTAAAAAAAAAAATAAGTTGATTTATTTATTTTGAGAAAGACAGAGAGTGAGCAGACGAGGGACAGAAAGAGACGGGTAGGGAGAGAGATTCCCAAGTAGGCTCTGTGCTGACAGCACAGAGCCCAATGCAGGGCTCCAACTCACAAACCGTGAAATCAAGACCTGAGCTAAAAATCAAGAGTCCGATGCTTAACAGACAGAGCCACTCAGGCGCCCCAACAGTTTAGGATTTAAATTACAGAGATAGCACTCAAATCTCTATAAACAATAGTTTGAAATTAGCAAAACCCTTTTCCCGGTTACTCTAATCTGACCTTCAAACTTTTGACACTGTGTACTTAAAAATAACTCATTATTTATTTATTTATTTATTTATTTACTTACTTATATGTGCAACATGCAGTTTATTAAGGCTCCAGAGAATTGGCACTTGGTTCTGGGCAGGGACAAGGGTATCAGTGAAACCCAAAGGAGCTGGGCGCTAACAGGTTGGAAGGATCTCCCCCATGTCCCTTACCCCAAAGATAACTTATTTTTAAGGTGTCTTTGTGATTTTACTTAACCGAATCTCTAGGAAACACATGTATTTGTTTTCTAAAGAACAGTCTTTATTTTGGCTTGTTAGACCAAAACACAGCTGAACATATAATTACCTGGGTTTTATATTTCTGGATTTTGATGACTAGCAATATGTCCTAGGTTGTGTAAAATGTCTGGTTTGTTCATCTTATTAAAAAATAGAGGTTTTGGTTTAGAAATTAATATCTTACTATCCCTCTGTTATTCCCAGTACCTGTGTTAGTCTCTAGCACAAAAATGCTTAATGTTCTTTGAAGGATTAGATATGTGAATGAGAGAATGAACACATAAATATATTAGACAATGTTAGTTTTTCCGAAAAAAATTAAAAGCTCATTGATTACTGTGTGAAAATGGTCAATATAGAGATATCGTTCTGAAGAAATAATAACATTATGAAACTAACTATGGCCTCTGAGAACCACATAGAAGCTTGAGCATCAAACACCATTTTAAAAAAGGGAGTTCAAAACTCAGTCTCCAGCACTGGCAATGGAGGATGTTTTTGTGAATAATCCAAATAGATTTTGACGGGGCAACCGAGATTCCGACTCCCCAGTACCAACAGCAGAGAAAGGGAAAAGTTTAAGTGCACATTAGGACACCAGCAGTTTTCTAAGACAGTTCTTGAGGGTGACATTTAGCAAGGATAAAACAAGCTTTTTTGTTTTTAATCTTGAGAACAAATGCGCTTCATATTGGTGGATCCCTTACTGAAAATAACTTCTAACGTGTGAACGTAGATAATTTGGAAATGTGATGTAATTAGCATCCGCCCAGATATTGCCAAGAGTTGCGGTTCTCATCCTTTTAAGAAGAGAGGTATGCAAAGTGAGTTTGAACTAGAGGCTAAGAAATGTACCTTAAATGTCTTATGACAAGACTATTAGGGGGTTTAAGTACTTTGCTCTAGAGGCTTGTCAGTGACGAGATGGATCAGAAGAAATAAATTAAGCTTGGAAACTGTTAAGCTGAAGGGATCTTTGAGCAGCCATTTGGTTATAAATCAAAATCATTTATATTTCATGAGAAGAATTTTGTTTCCTTTGAAGCAAAACTGATTTATGCCAAAACATTCCACCCAAAGTACACTAATCTCAATGATTTTGTATCATTGCTAACTAAAGCTGTGGCATATAACCAAAGAGAAGAAGACCAGAGACGAGATTATCTAGATAAAATGACAAAACTACTTCTGAATGAAATATATCAACAAGACAAAAACATTTTTGACATGAATAATCAAAATGATAGTTTAAAATTTGATGCATATGGGATCGGTTATTTGATATCTTAAAGCCATGCCAAATCACCCAACACCTGAAAGCAATTCAAAATAGATTATAAGTTAAACTTTTGTACTTAGTATTAATCAAGATATATTTTGAAATAGAAAATAATTTAAATTAAAAAGTTAAAGAGTGACAAGGTGATAAAGGATATTTTATATAATAATTATTCATCAATAATTGCCTGTGTGTTCCTCATATGCATCACTGAATATAAAGAAACCATTCCTTCTCTTATCTTTAAGAAAGTACATTGGGGTTAAGGAGAAAAAAGAACAAAAATTAAGTGTTTGTTGAATGAAGGTAATCCTCCCTCACTGTATTTGAAACAAAAAATGCATCTATAAATTTTATAGACACAAAGTTATTTCAAGTTATGAAATCCATCATTTTGTGTCTGGTGTACCTCATATGGTTTAAAAGGGAGGGTCATTTTTAGCTAAAAATACTTGTGGCTTAAGCAATGAAGAAACTATGAGCTTGAAGAAAATGTGGAAAATTTAGTGAAAAAAATGATACAGAAATTCCTAAGAACATTCGATTTAATCAGAAAAAGAAAAATAAATAACATCTGCCCATTTATTTATTTATTTATTTATTTTAATTTTCAATGATTTTTTTTTAAACAGTAACAGCTTTGGTAAATCAACGTAAACATAGGGACAAGAGCCAGGGCAGGCCAATGATGAACACATTTTCCAAGGGGCTGGTATGACCAAAATGCCCAAACTAAGAGATAACAATTTTTTAAAAGGAAATGTTTAAAATATTTAAAACCTTTTTTTTTCAGTCACTAGCCTGCCTTAATTTCTGATGATAGAAAAACATTCAAATTTAAGAAATATGTGACAGAGTCTAAGAAAAAAAAGGAGTGATGCCATTATCTACTTATGTCTTTTGCGGTATTTTTCTGTGAGAGATTGAGCATAAAAAAAGAAAAAAGGATCATGGTCCAATCGTGAATGGAAACAGAACTCTGATTCAGCAAGCAGCCAGGGACCAGACTCTGCAGCTATGTGGCCAGCATGAACAGGACTTAGTAACTGCCAGCTTCCCTCAATTTTGTTTTCTCCTCCCTGACCTTTCTAGTTCAGTACCAACCAGAGAAAAGCATATATTGTCTCTAAACCAATTACATAGAATGCCTTGCGCTTCTTCTCAGCCTGCTTCCAGGTCTCCCTTGACAACAACCTCCATTTAAAGCCCACCGGAAAGGCTCCCCTTTTGTTAGCTGTGAAGGTTTTCCACTCCTCTGCCTCTTACCGGCTGCCAAATACAAGTGATGATGGCTGGCCCCCTTGATGTCGCAAGCTCCAAATAAATGTACTCTGCTTGCTCTTATTTGGGTGGGCTTTGTTTATTTCTATACCTAAAAGGTTCAAGAAATTTTACTCAGTTTTAGTTAACCACACATGCATAGTACAACTTCAACAATGGTATTATTGTCCACGTAACTTCATTTTGAACTCAACACTAGCGTCCTTCAATGATTAACACACTTTCATTTGTAACTGAAGCCCCAAATTAGATGCAATTAAAAACTTAGCCCATTCTGACTTTTTCTAACTCAATTTTCTGTCTTAAGGGGGTTTATGGTTGCACTTCTTCCATGATTACAGATTTTGTCCAGAGGACTAGACTGAGTCACTAGGGTAATTTGTGAGAGGAAGTGAGAATTCCACCTGGATTCAAATCATGTCTTAGCCGCTACTTGGGTCTTCTGTAATATGCTTTTTTCTTCACCTTTCTGGGACTCTGTTTTCACCTACAAGGTAAAGGATATGGGCTTTTCTGATATTCACTCATTTTTTTTTATAACTCTAAAACTTATATTCTAGTCAAATATCCATTTTCTTCTCTCTTTTTACTTTCAAGTTTTATTTCACTTTTACATAAAGCGTTACATACTTACTTAAAAGACAATTAATCACTTCAATCATCATCCAGCCCTCACTAGAACCAGTGATGTAAAATACAGATGTCATCTAATATTTCACCTAAAACCTTTATGAGATCGCTACTCAAAACAGGATAAATTCATATTCATAATCCATATCTGCATTACATTACAGTAAATGATTGTTAATATATCTACCTTGCCTACCCAGCCAGAAGCTCCTTAAGCGTAGAGATCTCCCTGTGTTCATCTTTGCACTCGTAGGTCCTAGCATAAAGTGAGAAATTAAGTAAGTACTCAGAAATTATTTAAGGAATGATGGAATGAAGAATAAGCTCATCTCTCAGTTTTAACAAGATTTGAAAATGCTGTGCAAGTAAGTAATGGCATTGAATTAGATTTCTCTTAATTAATGGTTTGCTTAAATACAAGTTTACCACCTACATAGAGACCTTGCAAAGAATTCCTCAGAATTAACACATAGGCTGAAAACAACACCACACTGACATTTTGATCTTCAAAGGGTGCTAAATTTTGCCCATGGCCTTGTTATTTCACTCTATGACGTTAAGAATCTCTGAAATGCGCAATTGATACAAAGCTCATCTTTAGCATTTTGCAATGCCATTGTGAACATTCTCCCAAGAGTATATTTTGTTTGTTTCACTCAATGGATTTTAGCAAGACAAAATAGTACTTACGTTAAAAACAAGTTATACAATGAATTGTTTACTTAATTGTTAATAATATTGATATAATAGAACGTGCAGGTAAATAATACCTTAATAGCAAGAGGAATTTTTAGTTTAAACTTCATAATATGTTGACATAATTATCAGTGAGAAAATGTTTTTTTTCAGAAAAAAAAGAATGTTTTTCAAAAAATTCATGAAGTAACATAAAATAAATCACATGTGAACTCAAAATACAGCAAATATAAAAACATAATAGTTTTAATATTTTGAAGCAAATGAGAATACAATGGATCCAAAATTAAGTCCGTATTATTAACATATACATAAGCACAAAAAAGTGAAACTGGCCCAGGATTAAGTATATACTTCAACATAGTTGATCACCCAACATATTTTATAACAATTGTGTAATTTTGATGTGTCTGCAATGTTTGATATGCTCTATTAATTGTCTAAAATAATGATTAAGTGTTATTTTTTCTATGACAATCAAAATAATTTTTAAATGTTGTGAGTTTATGATCTCCTAGGTAACACAGTTAAGCAGAAATGATGTGTAGGCAATTGATGAAGATTGAGTTTGGAAACTGAGGTTTGATGAAGATTTTACAAGAAAATGTATTTGAACATGAACGTCCCATTATCCACCAGTGACAGGATATCAAGTTGAAAGGAAAAAGGGAAAAAAATGAAGCGATGCATATTTAGAGGAAGGGAGAGATATGCTGTCACTTCCCTTCTAAAATCTGTTTACCTCTCTGCACCTCAATTTCCTCATTCATATGATGAGATTTAAAACTAAAATTACAAAAAAATGTTTTTATTAAGCTATTAAAAGTATCAAAATACATTATTCTCATGTTGCTTGCTATAATGTGTATAATAAACCTTATTTGCTTGATTTTATTAATGATATTCTTCGAATTCTGAAAATATGATAGACCTTGAAGGATGTTGTGTTGTGATGTGTGTGTGTGTGTGTGTGTGTGTGTGTGTGTGTGATTTTCTCTCCATGGGAACAGCTATTATTCCTCTTCTATTAAGAATATTTAGCCTAAATGAGCCTGGGTGACTCTGTCAGTTAAGCATCTGACTCTTGATTTCAGTTCAGGTCATGATCTGATTGTGAGATCCAACCCCCTCAGCATGGAGCCTGCTTAAGATCTTCTCCCTCTCCCTCTGAGTCTCCCCTGCGTGCATGTGCGCGCATGCTCTCTCTCTCTCTCTCTCTCTCTGTCAAAAACAAACAAAAAACCCCCAAATTCTGTATCTGGACTTATCCAATACACTTGCTTTTCATAATTAACACCTAATTCATTCTCATTCATTTACTTTGGGATCATCTTCTAGAAATTTAGACTATATTGTATCTCAGATTTTTTTTTAGCTTATGTCTTTTGCTATGGGTTAGTGAACAATACATGTAATATATCAGATATAGAAGAGAAAGTTTTTGAGATACACACCATATATATGAATATATATAAGATATAGAAACAGTATACTCTGTATGAACTCTTTTATTCACCAAATGACTGTGGTACTGATCTGAAAACCTGGTTATGTTGACATGACCATAAATTGAGAAAAGTTAGTTTTGTTTTGTTTTGTTTTTTTTTTTTGGTAGTTTTTAATCTTTGGCACACCATCATGAACAGGTGTCACTAAATGTACAGAGACATGTGGAGCCAGTGTGGCAAGTCTGTCAGAAAAGAGACTTCCTGCACTCTTCCAATTTCACAGATGTCATAAGGAAAATTCTGCAAGACGCCTTTCTTAAACTCAGTATTACCTGGCACCTCAGGCTGTTGCCACTGCTGCTAAGGGTCCTACCAATCCTTGAGTAGGCAGTATGCCATGGAAGCAGATGGGCACAGACACAAGGCACCAAGTTATAAAACCTAAAGATGAAATGGACGTTTCTAAGGATTGCTGTCGTAGTTGAGCACAGTGACACGGTACGTATGAATTAAATATCTTCAACAGTGTCAAATGAAAGTTACCTGTAAAGAAAACCAAAACTAAGGAAACAATGAATTATAAAACCACTTTATGCATTATGCAATCCGACTGCGACTAGTGGTATCCTTCCTTCCTCCATGCTTCTAATTGATTGTTTTGCTAAGGAATTCATGATTGCTTGTTAAACAGTGCCTTCACTGTTCTTTCTCCATGTCTCCTCACACTTATCTCGTTGATTCACTCTTCCTCCGTTTGACTTCAGAAAGCATAATACCAACAATATCACGTTTCCACACAAACAATATTGATTTTTTTTGGGTATGGTCTGTAAGAGAAATCTAAACTTTTATTATGATTCCAGGCGAACAGGTAGAAACAGCTGCTACATTGTATGACTTAGCGAGCTCTTGATACATCCTGGTATCTTCAGCTATCCTACCCTGAGTGTCTCCTTCTTTATTTATTTTGTTGCTGTAGTTGTCTTCTTGATGTCTTATCCACTCTTTCAGTCCAACTTATGTGCCATTTTTCTTGGTCAAATTAACTCATCCTTTTGTCTTTATTCTCTCTGTATTTTGGTAACAATATCAACAATAATTTTTATTTCATTCTGTTTTGGATGACGTCTTTTTTAGTACCTTTCTTTCTCTGCAGTCCAAGCATAATTGTATTGCCGCAAGGAAATTATTTAGTTCAACTTTCCAGCCCTAGAATTATAAAGCAGCTTCTTGTATGTTTTCATTATTCTATGTATAAAAGATTTTTCCACGTGTAAAATTTAATAAGATTTTCAAATATGAAATTTCAGGATTTTAAGTATCTCTCTAAAGATTTTATAATCACATTTATCAAACTGAATTAGTGTTCAAATTTACTAAGGGCTAAAAGCCCACCAAATGCATCCAACAAGGCAATGAATTTTAGTCTGGACATTAAGTATTTGCTTGATTTTTAGCATAGAACTGAAAACATTCAAATTGCGAAAGATGAAGATATCTATGAAATATAAAGTAATAGAAAGTAACTTAACATTCCTTGGCAAGCATAGCAATGCTATTAAAAGGAAATTAAAAACCAAAGAGTTTATCACATAAAACTAATTGATGAAGTGACTTAAAGGTTGTGCTACTCTTATACATTTGCCCCTGGAAATTTTCAAATATTGAACAACAAAAATTATTTTCTTTATTGACTTTATGCATGTTTTCTATATGTTATCTCATGAAATTGGATGATAAACAAAGAAGGAGATGATGCTTATCCATGTCACCATTGGGAACCAGCATCAATCACAGAGTCAGGATTAATGCTGCAGATCATACACCATTGCTGCCTCTGAAAAATACCTGGCCTCCAAGCTACGATCTAATTTCAATATGTTCTCACAGAACACTTCATCCCTGCCATGTTATAAAGCTGTGTTTTCACATTGCCTCCAATTCCCTTCTGTTAGTGAAAAACAACAACAACAACAACAACAACAACCAACGACAATTACCAACAATTACTTTTGTTTCCAGCCCCCAAACATATTGACATAGCAATTCAACTCAAATCATTTGGGCTATGTTAAAAGTATCAGCCTTTGGGGGCACCTGGTGGCTCAGCAGGTTAAGCAGCCAACTCTTGATTTCAGCTCAGGTCATGATCCCACAGTTCGTGAGTTCCAGCCCTGCATCGGACTCTGTGCTCACAGTGGGAGCTTGCTTGGGATTCTCTCTCTCCTCTCTCTCTGCCCCTCTCCCTCTCTAAATAAATAAATACATCAATACATAAACATTAAAACAATATTTAAAAAACCAAGCTATTCTTAATGTTATAATTTCCAATAGAATTTTCAAAACTTGAATTCTAGAGTGCAGGTCTCCGTTGGCCTGAAAATGGCACATCAAAATAGGTGTTGTCAGTTAAAAATAAGCAGAAGAAATAAGGTGACTGGTTGTATGAACAGCCGTCTGGTTAACTGAAATGGAATAGCCCCAACCAGTGAGCAGAGGTAACAAGGACCAGAAAACATGAAAGGTTAAGTTCTACAGAGTGAGCGAGATAGAAAGCAGAAGACAATAGCGGTAGATATGATTCCCACCAGAAGGCAACAGACACCTCATTTAAACACGGCCATCAAAGAACCGCGGTGAAAGCGTGCCTGACTCTTTCTCTCAAATGACAAGCGGTTCAAAAAATTATACATAGATTTTGAAAATGTGAGATGGACAGAAAAGCAACATCCTCTGAACCAAAAATGACAGCGCCTTAAAATGGTGAAGAGACAAGTGAAACAATGAGTGGAAATAAGGACGGGTGCTGGCTTTCAAATGTTGACTGCTTACTAAATGGCAAGATATATACCAAGGATAGTAAACATACTCATCCACCAAACTCAAATTAGTCTGTGCAGGTACGATCAGACACATGCCCCCAGGTCTCACTTCTACAAATGAAGGGACAGATTCAGACAATTTAAGTAACATGCTCAAAGAAATTTGTATTGCGGACACAATGTTGAACCCTTGAAAATGCAAGATGAAAAGAAGGAAAAATTAATCAGCCCCTCTACTTGCAAAAGAATGGGTAATCCGTATCCCACACAATATTTATTTTGGTTCCTAAATTATTTAATTAAGTTGAGTTGACCAAAACATAGCAAATGATGGCCACGTAGTCACCATACTCAGAGATTCTTATACACAGCTTATCTCTTGACAGTAACAGTGAACTACTATGGGTTGGTGTGATGTCTGCTTACCTCTAGGGAAAACTGCTAGCGGAAGGAGGTGTGGGGCAGTCAAAGAATACACAGGCTGGTATAGATCAGGCAAAGTCAGTCACTTGCCTGGATGTGACTCACTTGGGCACGTCGTGGGGGTGTTTGTATAAACTTGCAGTTTAGAGCAATGTTCTTTCACTTGATCTACTCAATATTCAGTTTTTAAAAATGCTACGGATGGAGTCTCATGAAGATATAAGGCTTTTGTTTTTCAAAATTGTGTATAAAATGAAGTAGTTCTACTAACAAAGTTATTCCTTTTACTTATGTAAATATAACATTAAGCCTATTAAATTTACTGATAATCTTTAGTATGGGCTTTCTGAAGAATATTAGAGGATTTCTGTTCTTTCTTAACTCTAAAGCTAAGTACAAACACAAAGAATCAAAGTTAAAAAGAGGGCTGTTAGAATTCCTTTGAAGAATATAAAAAGACGCAATTTTTGCTACCATGGCAGTGAAGTGAAATCGGAGGTTAGCCACTGTGGGAGTAACAAGGTTTTAAGGTGAGACATTCAAAAAGCTCTTCTTTGAATCCACTTGTTGTGCTTTTGATCCTTTCTGAGAAATAGAAAAAAAGGGGAGAAATAGTGTGTTTCACTGAATATGGCATGAGTTCCAGAAATACCTGGAATTGCACCGCATTCAATCTATTGCATTAGAAGATATAAATAACACACAACTGATTGTTTCGCAGTAGTCGAATGGTAGTCAAGTGTAAAATGTATTTGCTATTTTTTTTTATTTGCACAATTTCTCAAGTGACATGAGCAGTGTAGCATCCGGTACATTAGATGTAACCAATTTTAGGAATTTCCTTAACAAGCGAAATAGTCAAAGTAAGATATATTCTAGCAGCAGTCCTCTGATTTGATGTGCTTTCTAGATAGCAGTCCGATGATAGTTATTATTTTTTCACTATTGCTATTGTGTTTTCTGTAGTTGCAACAACATCTCATATCTACGTTATCTGCCGTTGATACTGGAAATAAAAATCCGTAATCAATTTTATATTCAATTTTATGTTCAATCCATAAACCATGGAGATAAATTTACTTTACTTTTACCACTGTTCAATTTTATATTCAATCTGTAAACAACGGAGATAAATTTCCTTTAGTTTTACCAAATCTTTGGTGTTGTAGTGTTTCTCTCTCTCTTATTCTCTCTAACATGCATTGGGGAAGTAATGTTTCCAAGGATAAATTGGGTTCACTATAAGCTTGAAAATCAAGAAAGTTACAAGCATCTAAATTGCCATCCAACTGAATAGGCTATTTAAAAAAAAATAATCCATTTGAAAAGAGAACGGTTTCAGTCCTTGTTGTAAGGAGTCATGAGCATTCAAGGAAGATTAGTCTCAACAGCTCTCACAGGAATCACCCTTCCACATGAATCCTTTCTCTTTTTCATATTCCATAAAATTGTCCTTTTCCTTCCAAATGAAAAAGAAAAAAATGTAATAACTTTAAAGATCTTGACAAACATTTTCTTAAACACTAACTGGCAGGCATGCTGATGATTCTTGCAAAGAGATTAAAACGAAAATTCCACTCAAGGAAAGAGGGGAAAAACAGAATTGCTCATGTCCTGGCAGAAAGACCCTCTGTTGAGGTCAAGTCAATGCCGGAAACACGCTTCAGGGACACCAGTAATTTGCAGCCAAACCCCTCAGTGAGGCCAAGGTTAGTCCTGAGCTGGGAAAGACAGTGTGAATTTCACCTTGCCAGCAAGTTGCAATCTGTATCCAAATCGATGTGACAGAGCTTGCCTACAAGACAGAATGTGTGTGTGTGTGTGTGTGTGTGTGTGTGTGTGTGAGAGAGAGAGAGAGAGAGAGAGAGAGAGAGAGAGAGAGAGGCTGTGTCAGCAATGAGTAGAAGAGTAAAAAATTTTGTCACTAAGTTGTCTTAGTTGTGTAATTTCTACCAGACATTCAGCTATTATGGAAATGAAGAGGCCCTTAACAATTACCTTGTAAGATGGTTTCTGGTATGTGGGAGTGCAAGACATCTCTTTATGGCTACGGTTCTAGCACCCAGTTCTCAGCAGCTCTGAGAAGTTGCATGTAGCCGAGAGACGTGACCTTCCCTTTTCAGAAGAGTACACCCAACATTATATCTCCTGTCCTGGAGCATTCCCCTGATGCTGCCACATGGAACATCGGCAGGGATCTTCATACCCTAGCAGGTGCAACACACGAGTACAGCCATGTTAACACCTGAGGAACCACCCTTGACCCATGTGGGAACAGAAATCAGTGAACAAGATCTTCCGTTTGTTGCCTCTGGGCAAAAATAGTTTTGAGATACATAATGCTTCTCTGTCTTTTCTGTGAGACTGAGCACTGGTCACCTGAAGGTAGCCAACTTTATAATTCCTGTATACAGTGTTTTGGTGCTTTTGCCTTTTATTCGTACTACAGAAAATAGCTTTCCTAAAAAACCAGTCTACTATCCTTTGATTCAATCTCTGCTTTTGGGTGAATTCCAGTTATGTTAGTGGATGCAACTTATTAGAGAATGTGGGAGCCTTTATATCTAGGTAATGCCTTTATTGATAAACTAACTGTCTTTCTGGAGGTTTGTCTATATTGGAAAAACTATGAGTAATAGTTTTTGTTTACTTGTTTATTTTTAATGATTAAACTACATTCAGCTGAACGAGTTTAAAACACATGTATGCCTTACATGTTTGTCTACAGAAGAAAGGCCAACGACTTTAAGGTGGCTTACAAACCTTTCAAGATCCCCAGGAAACACTTTCAGTCACTACCAACCACTGCTTCAGCACACATGCACACACAACACACACACACACACACGCACACACTCATGAATGTGTGTAGCACTCATATACATACATACAAAGTCTATATTTTACCAAACCAAAACAAAATTATTCAATGTTTTCACCATCTATCATGACTTATCATGTTTCTGGGCCTTTCTGCATTTTCTTTCTTCTACATAAAATCTCTTCGTCTATTTGCCCATCGGATGACCCGCTGTTTCTTTTGAATATCTTTCCTTGGACCTTTTCATTTATATCAGTCAAATTTATGTGATTATCAATGGGTTTGTAAAAATATTTCCACATACCAACATTACAGTGCACTATTTGTTTATTTATTATTCTTTTTTTTTAACTTTAGAGAGAAAAAGAAAGAGCATGAATGGAGGATGGGCAGAGAGAGAGAAGAACAGAGAGAGAGAGGGAGAGAGAATCTTAAGCAGTCTCTGTGCCCAGCAAAGAACCCGATGCAAGGCTCTATCCCATGGCCCTGAGATCATGACTTGAGTAGAAACCAAGAGTCAGGCACTTAACTGTCTGAGGGACCCAGGTTCCCCTATAAAACACTATTTAAATAAATACATGCTTCACTGTGTTTTATATTAAATTAAGGGCAGGATCTTTGTCCTATTTACAGTTTTATCTCCAGTACCACAGCATAGATGTTTTATAAATACTTGTGAACAAATCAGTAACCGAATTATGATAGTGTTTAGCCTTCCCTTAAATAGCCAACCTTTCGTTAAGGTATCTTATAGTGGTGACGTTAGTTGAACTCTTCTTAAAGAAATCAAGAACCACAGTTCCATATTGTTGCCTGGTAAAAGAAATTTGTTTTATATCCTTCCATTTCAACACTTTTTGATAATTTCTCCCTTATCTTCCACTCACTGGACTCACATTAATTGTGTGTCCATTATACATCAGGCACTGAGGACAGCACTTGGGAACAAAGAAACAGTGCTTGCTTTCTTAAACTGTATATTACACCTTTGTGGGGAAACCAGGGATTAACATCTGGTTATGTAAATACAATTTATGTGGTTAAAATTGTGATGTGTAATATAAAGGCCATGAACAGATTGTGAGAAGAAAGTTCTGCTTAAGAGAGATGACAAACAACAACATAAAAAACGGGCTTTTGCACTCCAAGAAGAGTGTGGGGAGACACTTAAAGCAGAGGGGACAACACATAAAAATCTGACATGGAGAAGGACTGATCATCTTCTAAGAACTAAAAGGAAAGTGGTATGGATAGACTCCATGAAGGAGAGGAGAGGTGGTTCAGGAGTGAATTCAGAGAGGAAAACAAACACAAGAGCAAAGTCACAAAAGGCATCTTCAAATTGGGTTGTATTGGGGTTGCAGGGAAAAGTGTAGAAGGTTTTACAGGACTGGAGTCATAAGATGTGATGAATAGTTTATAAACAATTAGGTTTCTTACTCTCTGGAGAATTGAGTGGAAAAGATTAAGAGTGGAACTGCGAAGCGAGTGGTTAGATAAAAGTGCGGCTTAGCAGAGAAATTGCATGTGCGATAGAAATTTATGAGTCAATATTTAAATTATATTTAAAGTCAAAGGACATAGATTAGGTCACCAAGGGAGAGAATGAGAGAGAAGTGAAAATACACCCTGAGTGAATTCATCAACAACAACAACAACAAAAACCTCAGTCTGTCAGAGGGAAAGTCTGGAATATTCAGTGTCCCAGAAACTGCCGGATAAAAGTGTTTCGAGATGTTGAGAAGCATCAACTATGTCATATGCTCCCATGAGTTCTAGAAAGTTTATTACCAAAGTGCATTACCTGGACTTGGTAAAATAGAGCATTGCCAATTTTAGAAGAAAAATGCTCATACAGACTTGGAGTAGAGACATATATTATATAAGAATGATAGGACTGAGTTGCAGTATCACTGAAAACATATGCATAGGTTTTGTTGTATGTCTGTTGTGAATTTGCCTATGAAGAAGCAAATGATGAGTGTATGAGTAAAACTGCCGCAAGGATGTAAAAATCAGGCGGAAGAAGTCAGAGACCCAACAATTATTTATGGGTTTATTATTTTGAAGTGAATCTTATTTATTTGGTTTATTTATTTATTTATTATTTATTATTTATTTATTACTTCATTTGTGCACGTTGACACACAATATCACATTAGTTTCGGGTGTACAACTTAGTGATTTGACAAGTTTACACATTATGCTTTGCTCACCACCCCTGTAGCTACCATCTCCCCCAGTACATTGCAATCACGATATCGTTGACTGTATCCCTATGATGTGTCTTTTGCTCCTGTGACTTATTCATCCCATAACTAGAACCCTGTACCTCCTGTTTCCCTTCGCTCCTTTGCATCCAACCCCTCTGGCAACCACTGGTTTGTTCTCTGCATTTATAGGTCTGATTCTGCTTTTTGCTTGTTTATTCATTTTTGTTTTGTTTCTTTCCAGTCATAAGTGGAATCATATGGTGCTTGTCTTTCTCAGTCTAACTTATTTTACTTAGCATGTTACCGTCGAGGCCCATCCAGGTTGCCTCGAATGGCTAGGTGTCATCCTTTTTTATGGCTGTGTAATATCCCATTACCTGTCTATATCTATATCATCTATATCATCCATATCTATACCTACACCTATATTTATATTTATAGTCTATATCATCTAGCATTTTTATACATGTGTCTATTAATGACACCTAGGTTGCTTCCATATCTTGGTTATTATAAATAATGCTGCAATAAACATCAAGTTGCATATATCTTTTCTAATTAGTGTTTTCATTTTCTTTTTTGTAAATACCCAGTAGTTGAATTATTGGATCATATGGTATTTCTATGTTTAATTTTTTGAGAAATCTCCCTACTGTTTTCCATAGTGGCTGTACCAGTTTACATTCTTACCACCAGCATACAAGGATTTCTTTTTCTCCATATCCTCACCAACACTGATTATTTCTCATCATTTTGATTTTGCCTATTCTCACTGATGCAAAGTGACATCTCATCATGGTTTTGATTTGCATTTCCCTTATAATTCGTGATGTTGAGCATCTCTCATGTGTCTGTTGGCCATCTGGATATCTTCTTTGGAAAAATATCAGTTGGGTCATTTACCTACTTTTTAATCAGATTTTTTGGGTATTGAGGTTCTATACCTTTTTTATAGTTTGGCTGTTAATGCTTTATTGGATATTTCATTTGCAAATACCTTCTTCCATTTAGTAGGTTGTCTTTTTGTTTTGTTGATTGTTCCCTTTGCTCTGCAAAAGCTTTTTTTTTTTTTTTTTATGTAGTCCAACAGTTTATTTCAAGATATACTACAGATTTGTAGTAATAAAAGCAGTATGGTATTGGCACAAAAATAGACATAGATCAATAGAGCAGAATAGAGACTCCAGAAATAAACCGACAATTAACATGGTCAATTAATCTCTGACAAAGGAAGCAATATTGTGTAATAAGGGGAAAGGGTAAACTCTTCAATAAATGGTGCTGGGAAAACTGGACAACTGCATGTAAAAAAAGTGAAACTGGACCACTTTCTGACATCATACATAAAATAAATTCCAAATGGATTAAAGATCTGAAAACATAAATATCCTAGCAGAGAACACAGGCAGTAATTTCACTGACATCAGCCATAACAACATTTTCCCAGATATGTCTCCTAAGACAAAAGGAAACAAAAAGAACCACAGAGAAGACTATTTAAAACAGGCAGTTGTGTAGCCTGAGTTCTAAAAGAGTGTACAGTAGCTGCTCTGCTATTCTTGACAGTCTGAGCAACAATGGAACAAAGAGAAGGAAAACTGAGAATCATATTCATTGGGGAGTTTTCACATAACCCACACCCATCCAGGTGGTGAAATGTAGAGCATATCACCTCTTCAGAACAGTATCCAAATTAATAAGTTGAGTATATTCAGATCTCATTCCTCATATTTTCTCCTTATAACGCATAGGGGATTAGAGAGGATTGCATCTCTGCAAGAGTACTATACCACAAGGTTAATTTGCAAATTAAATTTTGGTAAGTATCCGTCTCACAAATATTTAACTGTATCTGATCTTCAATTTTTGTGGTTTTTGTAATTAAAAAATTTATTTATATTGTTTGTTACAATCCAAATGCCTTTTTTGCAAGTTATAGTTTGATTTATGCTTGCTAATTTCGATTTTCAGTTCAAGTATATAAATTTAAAATATGAAACCATTTCAAATACTAGAACTCAAGTCTCACAGTAATTTATAACTTTTTAACTAATTTATAACTTTTATTTGAAAAGAATATTATTACTCTATGTGCAAGTTGCTTCCATTACTTTTCTTAAAAGGATCATCGATAATAAGATGTCCAGGTATAGTGAAGAGTGAATGATGTGCTAAATTTTTGAGAGAACATAGCTGACATGTAGTCTCTAAGAAAAAAACCACACTCTTGGGAGCGGTTTTTATTGGATATTCTGGAGGAAATTTTACTGTTACCGCTATGTCTTCGGTAACACAAAATGTTTTCTAGGAACTTCTTTGGCCATAAATTCCCAAAACAAGAGGATTGATTCATTGACTTTGGTTCAGAACCCAATGAACTGAAAAGAGAAAGACTCAGTTTCATTTCAATGCTCTAGAGAATAAAGCAGTTGGACATAAGAGTACAAGCATATGAACTTATGTTGAAACAGTACTATTAAGAAGGAGTCTTGCCAGGAGTTATATGACTTAGAATTCAGCATGTCTAGTCCTCAATATCATACTGAAATATACCTTATTAAATTAGTTATTGTCAATGAAAGTAAGAAGTGTATGGAAAATCACCAGTAAAATAACCTTAATAAATTGCTTCTCTATCCTTGTAAAAAGCAAAGTTTAATATCTGCAAAAGACTAAAAAAAAAATCTGACCTGAAAACACTGTAGAGAAATTTGCATTTAAGTGAAGTCAAAATGATTTCCTCCATTTTGTAAAGGCAAGCACTCTTACTCAGATAATTTAAACATATTATCTAATATTTAAACAATTAAAAAATAAAACATTACAACTGTAACCTGTTAAAATTCCTTAAAGTATTTAAAAAAAACCTATTCAGTTTACATCCACATTTATTGAGTAAAGTGATATTTTTTTTTAATTTTTATTTATTTATTTATTTTTTTAAAGTGATATTTAAAAAAAAAAGCAATTACTTTCAGAAGCTTGGGAGTGCTTGGGTGGCTTAGTTGATTGAGCGTCTGACTTAGGCTCAGGCCATGATCTTATGGTTCATGGGTTCAAGCCCCACGTGGGGCTCTTTGCTGACAGCTCAGAGCCTGGAGCCTGCTTCAGATTCTGTGTCTCCCTCTCTCTCTGCCCCTCCCCTGTTCACACTCTGTGTGTGTCTCTCTCTCAAACATAAATAAACTTAATTTTTTTTTAAAGAAACCTGTTATTGTTTGAAAGAACTAGGACAAAATTATTACTTTTTTTTTAAGTTTATTTATTTTTGACAGGGAGAGAGAGAGAGAGGAAATCATCACAGAGCCCTATATGGGGCTCAAACTCAAGAACCAGGAAATCATGACCTGAGCCAAAGTCAGACGCTTAACTGACTGAGCCACCCACGCACCACTAAAAGTATTACTTTTAACTGACATACATAAAATTCAGTTATAACATATTTTGTACAGGTAAGGAGTATTTTAAATATAGAGCTGGATACGTTGAAAGCTGGATATGAAGGCAGACAAAAGTGAACAATCTAGAACAAGGAGCCTTTGGAACTACCACCTATTTCTCCAAGGAGCAAAATGTACAAATCAAAGAAACAATACTATTTTGTGTATTAGTCTGCTCAGGTTGCCATAACAGAATACCACGGACTGGGGAATTTACTTTCATTTTTATATGTTTTGTTTCAAGTTTTTATTTAAATCCCTGTTAGCTAACATATAGTGTAATATTTATCTCAGGAGTAGACTCTAGTGATCAACACTTACATATAACACCACAGACAGGGATTTAAAGAACAGAAATATATTTGTTCACAATTCTGGAGGCTGGAAGTTCAAGATCAAGGAGATAGCATGGTTGGTGTCTGGGAAGACTTCTCTTCTTTGACTGGCAGAGGGCCACCTTCTCCCTGTGTCTTCACATGGCTTTTCTTCTATGTGCTCTCACTCCTGATGTCTCCTCCTCTTCTTATAAGGACACTAGTCCTATTGAATTAGAGCCCCACCTTTATAACCCCATTTAACTTTACCTCCTAAAGGCACTAGCAGCAAATACAGACGCATTGGAAGTTAAACTTCAAACTATGATTTTTTGGGGAAGGGCCTGGCGAGGTATAATACAATTTAGCATACAATATTTGGTAAATTTTTCTTTAAAACTTTTTATGAATGTTTATTTATTTTTGAGACAGAGAGAGACAGAGCATGAACGGGGGAGGGTCAGAGAGAGAGGGAGACACAGAATCCGAAGCAGGCTCCAGGCTCTAAGCTGTCAGCACAGAGCCCGACGCCGGGCTCGAACTCACGGACCACGAGATCATGACCTGAGCCGAAGTCGGCTGCTTAACCGACTGAGCCACCCAGGCACCCCAATTTTTCTTGATTTAGCATATTCCAGTGATGTTTTCAGTGTGCAATGGTAATATCAGCTGATTAAACTGTAAGCTGAACAAGTAAACCAAGTGTTATACTCACTTGCTACTTCCAAACTCTTAAATTTATTCCAACTTCAGTTATGTCATGTATTGGATCTTTGAAAACAAACCAGCTTATTACTCAACAGTGAATTTTGGCTAACAATGTTATACTTGTTCCTTTCATAGAGAGCGAATATCGGATGTACTTAAATCTGAAATTTAAAAAAAATGAGGGAGGGATTCATACTCTATTTTCCTTCTAACTTCATTTTTAATCATTCTATTTCCATTTACATCCACTATTGTAGGGAAAAATGTAGGAAACAAATTTATTTAAATATGTCTTTTTTAAAATATTTATTTATTTTGAGAGAGAGAAAGCGCTAGTGGCTGGGTGTGTGGGTATGGAGTGGGGGTGGTTAGGCAGAGAGAGAGAGGGAGACAGAATCCCAAGCAGGCTCCATGCTGTAAGTGCAGAGCCTGATGTGGGGCTTGATCTCCTGAACCTTGAGATCATGACCTAAGCCTAGATCAAGAGTAATATGCTTAACCGACTGAGCCACCCAGGTGCTCCTTTAAATATGTCTTTTGTATTACTTGTATCCCTAGGTTTCCCTTTCTAATCAAACACGTAGAAAATACATCCAGTCTAGAGTCTTCAAGGAATTACGAGATTTTTAAACAAGTTGTAGCTACAAATTCATTATTTCTCTAAGCTCCTTAATTATGTAGTCCAAACTAGAAGGCTGTGTAGATTATGCTTTTTTTTTCTTTATATGTAGGATATCTTATATTTGTAATTTTGATATTTCAGTATCGCTGTTACAAAAACCCTTCGAAACGGTGAGAGAGGACATAGACTTAGAAAAAGTAAACTGATTATGGTTATAAAGCTGTAAAATATATCAGCGGTATCATATAAGTGAACTTATATGAAGAAGAGTATTTTAATTGATAAGCAAGTAGTTTACCGAAACATTGCATCTATTTTTTCCAGGGGTAACAGAAGATGTATGATGCTCAGACTTAATGAAATTTTATGTATAACTGAGAACGTTTATTTATATATATATTATATATAAAGTATAGTATATTTACATATATTTATATTATACATAATATATTTTATTATGTATGTATGAACATATTGCATATCATTTATTGTAATAAATATTATATTTCATCGTTATTATTTAAATTATGCTAAATAGTAAAAAAAGTCACTATATGATTTCCCAAATAAATAAAGTAAGCCCCCCCAAACAGAACCTTTTAGAAACTTAATAAGTTTCTAGAATGCTAGATACTTATCTCTGAATTCTTGTTATTCTTCTACATTTTCTCCTCTGCCCTTGTTCTTGTTCTCTGGGAGCTACTGATTTAGCTGCCACACTCAGAAGCTAGGGGGACTGGGGACCAAAATTGACATTTCTATCATCACAATCACAATTCTGGGTGATGCTAAGATTGATTTGGCCATTGTCCCTCCATCCACATCAAAATATCGTTGAAATAAATTATGTCTCTCCACCATTAGTAGCTTATTTTCGTTTAGTTTAGTTATTTTCTAATTTATTATTTTAAATGATTTTTTTATTAATTTTTAAAATTTTAGTTACAGTACAGTTAACATACAGTATTATAGTAGCTTTAAGTGTACAATATAGCGATTCAATAATTCTCTACATCATTAGTGCTCATCACAGTATCTCCTTCATCCCCTTTACCTATTTCACCCATTCACCCACTTACCTCCCCTCTGATAAGCTTTATTTTAAATGAGTACCCTCACTTAAAGTATTTTTTTAACAAGAACAATTTTTTTTTATTTGAAACATACTTTAGAATACATGGTTCTAAAAGATACATATAAAGCCTTCCATCCAAGAATAATAGAATATGCATATTCTTCAAGTACATACATGCAGAAGAACCCCCTGGTTAAATCACATAAAAAGAGACATAACAAATATTACAGATTTAGAAAGATTGAAATCATACCAAGTGTATTTTCCAACCATGATGGTACAAAACTACAGACCAACCAGTGGCACAATTAAAATATACACCAAGTGGGGCGTCTGGGTGGCTCAGTTGGTTGGGCGTCCAACTTCGGCTCAGGTCATGATTTCATGGTTCGTGAGTTTGAGCCCCTCGTTGGGCTCTGTGTTGACAGCTCAGAGCCTGGAGCCTGCTTTGGATTCTGTGTCTCCCTCTCTCTCTGACCCTCCCCACTCATGTTCTGTCTCTCTCGAAAATAAATAAACATTAAAAACATTTTAAAAAATACGCACCAAGTAACTTGGTAGCAGAGACAAGTGACTCGTACAGAGGAGCTAGTAGGATGGAGAGGGAACAGTAGGAGCAAAGGAGAGGGTGAGAACCATGGTCTATTGACAAGAAACCAAGCAGAATGTGCAGATTTTTATATTATTGGAACAGAAAGAACAAAGCAGAGAGCCAGAAATGATGGCACAAGAGCAGACCAAAATGGCATTATTGATGGTTGTAAAAATAGGAAGAGTTTATAACTATGTAGTTATTGATTGAGCGAATAAGACTCATATGTTACTATATTATTAGATCCACATCAAATAGATTTCGGGAAAAGATTCAAATATGATTGAATGATGAACCACATTCTTTATGGAAATTCCCAAGTTGCAAGCCATACAAAGTCAATTCCACACTAGATAAATAAAGGATGCTGCTTAGAATATTTTCACAGTCTCTTAATTTTTTAAGTACTTATTAATTTTTCTGGTAACCTAAGAATATAGAATAATGTGAGAGTATAAGTATTTCTACGACTAAAAAGTCTTCCTTTTTTTCTTGCTCCTGTATGTCTTTAAACAATGCCTCAATAACTTGCTGTATTTCAAATATGTCCACCTGAATGCTTATGGTACATTTTAAGTTTTATATCCATAATGTAAAACTGATTCCTAAAATAAAAAATTCTATGTATTTGCACTTGGGCTTCTAGTTTGTTTGCCTTTTGTTCAGTTTTTAAAATATATGTATGCTTTCAGAATATAGGGTGCCTGCAAACAGTTGTTATATCTACATATAGCTGTGTATCTCCAGCTGTTTTATAAAGCTTGTCTTTATTTTTCAATATGCACGCGAATGAATTCTTTATTCCAGTGCAATTCACATACTTTCACAGAGCCACTACAAACTCTACAATGAAAAGAGTTCCTTGCTGTGAAGTAGAGACATAAAAATATGTTAACTGGGAGTTATTGTAAAGCTCTTTTTTTTTTTTTTTCTGAGCCATATATTCTTGGTATAATTACCTTTGCTACATCAACCAGACAAACTTGGAGTTTCAGTCTTTATGAGAAAAATAAAATAAAACATTAATCCGTGTAAACTGGAAATGATAATAAAGCCAATTTCACTCTTATAAAAAATATACTACAATCTAATTTCCTCCTGTAGAAAGACATGATTGGTAAGAAGGCACTGAAGATGAATATTATTAAACCAAAACCAGACACGGAAGATTTGAAAATCAGTTATTGTATTTAATTATTTAGAAATATAATCAACATTAAAAAATGATCTTCTGCCAAAGATGAAAATGTTGAGTTAGAGCTGTTTTTACTTTACCTCCAATAAAACATCTCCTAGAGCTGAAAATCACATGGAAAAGAGAAAATGCAAATGAGGAATCTGACAAAAGAACGATTCTATATCTTTTATTTATTTTTAAGTTACATTTTTAAAGTTTCTTTATTTTGACAGAGAGAGAGAGAGAGAGAGAGAGTGAGTGCAGGGGAGGAGCAGAGAGAGAGGAGAGAGAATCCCAAGCAGGCTCCACACTGTCAGCACAGAGCCCCATATGGGGCTTGAACTCGCAAACTGTGAGGTCATGACCTGAGCCAAAACCCAAGAGTCGGACGCTTAACCGACCGAGCCACCCGGGACCTCTGGTTCTATACCTTTTATAATATGACTATCAAAGGGGGTTTGAACAGAAAATGGGGACTTCCACTTTCAGCTGTTTGGTGGACTTGACATCCAGAATCCGTATCACTTCACACTCTGGATATCAGGATCCTAGAATTCCCTGCCCAATAGCCGTAACGCTGTATTCGGTGCCTTTCATAAGGCAGAGTATACCGTCAGCACTTGTGATCCTAGGCTTGAGGCTTGTCCAAGGGGAGCCTGGACATTCTCCAGGTGGGGTGGTGCTTATGAAACTTACCACATAGGTGCTGCACCGTTCCAGTGATGGTGTCAGTGACCTTGTTGGTACGGAATGCAACTGCGAGTTAGAAAAGTAGAGTGGACTGCAGGCCAGCGACCTACGCTCGTGCTCTTATCCCAGCCACTCAAATGGTGAGGATGCACCTGGTCTCAGGATTTATTCCAGTTTGTAAAGTAAGTATCTCCTTGAGGAATTCCTAATCAGAAGCCTATACACACTGATGCAAATTTGCACGATGTGAGCGGTCTGCAAAGCACCAAATTGAGCAATAATCTTTAAGTGGTCCTATGTTTAAACTGATTGGAAAGGACTATACAAAACAAATGTAATCTTTGGAAAAATGCAGCTCCCTCTACCTCCCGCTCCCCAATCAAGACATGAGCATCTTTTTCCCCCAAATCAGAGAAATTTTATGCCATAGTTTCTCAAAGTAAAATTAAACTTAATAAAATATTGTTCAAGTGTTCTACTCCATATACACCATAGTCCCTTTAGCCCTGTAAATCAGGTTTCAGCAAACTATGGCCCTCAATCCAGTTGCCTATTGTAGACCCTACAGACTAAAACTTTTGTGTGTGTGTTGCTTTTAAATGTTTGCAGAGAATCAGAGGAAGAATACAATTTTGTGACTTGAAAATTATAAAAGTTTCATATTTTAGTTTCTACATATAAAGTTTTTTTTTTCTTTCTTTCTTTTTTTTTTTTTTAAACACATAGCTCTTCTCATTTGATAATGCAGTGCCTGTGGCTGCTTTGGTGCTGTACCATCGGAGTTCTGAGAACCAAAAATGTCTACCCCACTCCCAGCCTGGATGTGGAGAATGCAAAGGACACCTTATCACCTACAGTAACATGTGTTGCTATTCCACAATCTTTATTAGCATACTTTTGATATTCTAAGACCCCTATATCCAGGCAAATAGCTTGGTTATTCATTACAAGATCTGAAAGACCCATCAACTCTTTGAAAAAAAAATACATTTATTTGTTTTTTGAGAGACATAGAAAACAGAGCACAAGTTGGGGAGGGGGAGAGAGAGAAGGAGACACAGAACTCGAAGCAGGCTCCAGGCTCCGAGCTGTCAACACAGAGCCTGACACAGGGCTTGAACTCACAAACCATGAGATCATGACCTGAGCCAAAGTCGGATGCTTAACCGACTGAGCCACCCAGGCACCCCTAAACCCATCAACTCTTTAATGGAAATCATCAACAAACAGTTTGGGCCCTAAAATTCTTTGAGTTATTCACTTCAACTCATCTCCCTATTGTTTTTCCCAATCCTGGACTATTATGTCATCCTTACCCAATCATAATCTAATCAAAGCATCGCAATGAAAGATCTACTGCAAACAAAATTTCCAATTCTCAACAAATATACCTCCCTCCATCTGCGATACTGCCAAAGTTTTACAGATGTGTTCTGTCTCCTAGTGGTAAGCAATAAACTCAGCTTTGCCTTATCAACAGATTGTGTTGGTAATATTTAGGGAGACAGCTTTCAACAATTTAGTAGTTGCCATATAGACCATATGGCCCACGAAGTCTAAAAGATGTACTAGCTGTCCCTTTACAGAAGAAAGTTTGTCAACCTCTGTTTTACATGAATAACATTGGTCTTATTTTAAACAAAATGCCCAATTGAATCTCTTTTCAAAGATGCATTATTATTTGGTTGTTGTTGTTGTTTTGTTTTGTTTTGTTTTTACTTCACACTCTAAGAGCCTCATTCCATGTGGATTCCAAAACAGTTTCAGAGAAGGTGATGAAGGGTAGGGGGTACATCACGGATTATGCTCAGACATCCTCCAAATCTGACATTTTAGGAACTGAATACCCACCTGGCTTTTACCTGGTGTATGCACCCCTAATTGTTCCTGAATGCAGAATTTTTACTAAATGACAAAGATCATATTTCTAGAAAAATCTAGGTGTATGATATCATCTCCACCAAAACTGGGTGCAAACTTAGCAAAGTTTGATGCAACACACATATCAAAACTAGTGGAGTGGGTTACAGGACAAGGATGGATGGAGATTGCAAATAGTCAAATTCCTTGGTGTCTTACCCTCATCTGCTGTCAGAATATATGAAGCCCACCCCTAATGAGAACAAACAGGCTACTTACTCAGACATTCAGAGATGACTATAGCAAGGGAGTCAGCCACCATCACTTGCATTTGATAGAGACTCAAAGACTCACAGAGGAATGGCAAACTTTATGGTGAGCAAAAGGTGAGGCTTCAGGGATGTTCTGATTGGAAGTTGAACTATTTCCATTTCTTCAAAGCTTTCAAAATCTCAGGAGTGATCACAGATTATACCTGGGAGCTTGTTGTTGAGATATTCTTAGCTTCTCCACTCCTTAAAAAAAAAGATACATTCTGTAAGTGATGAATCACTGGGTTCTATGCCTGAAACCAATACTAGTGTATGTTAACTAACTTGAATTTAAATAAATTAATTAAAAATAATTCGAAAAAATTAAAAAAAAAAGAAAAGAAGAGGGACTGATTATCACAAAAATCCACATTGTTTATTTTTGTCTTCATATTTTATTTATATCTTTAGGCCAGATTGGAGCTTCTCCATGCAGGGATTAAGAGGGCAGGAACTAATCCATGCTTAGTTTTATTTTAAATTACTGTGGTCCTGATCTGTAAAATAAAATGTTATGCAGTATTTTATTTGGTATTCGAGAGATGGATCAAAAGTAACTGTTTGTGCATGGTTCCCAGGATCACTATGTCCTGAATCACCTAAGAGAAAACTTAAAAACAAAAACAAAAACAAACAAAAAAAACCCAACAAAACAAAACAAAACAAACAAACAAAAAAATACCTCTCCAGGGTGGAAAAATGAGGCCTAAAAGCAGACAAAATCCTTTAACTGCTTCCCTTAAATCTACTTAAATTAGGATGCAAAATTACAGTATCTTGAGAGAGAAAAATTCACACTTCTCCTTTAGTTTTTAACTTTTTTGAGCCCTTTCCCCCATATACCCCAAAAAGTTAAAAGTCAAACCGAAACACCCTTAGAGATGTTGCAGGCTCTGATCCTTCCACTAGATCATGTAGGGAAATTATAAAATTGAGAAACAAAGGAAAGAAAAGCTCTCACCAGAGCACTGACACCACAGTATACTTGGGACCTGATTTTATATTTCCTTTCTTATAGAATGCAAGGAAATTGTCTATCAGATTGCCTTAATGTGAAATTAAGCTCTCAAAACGACCCCTACTTTCCTCAGAAACTTTTGAGAAGCATATTGTAGATATAATGCCCATTGGGTGCTATTCACTTTTATTAAGTGAAAAAAACTCTTTCACGGGAAAAGTTCATTTACTGTTATTAACTCCTTAATGGCTAAATACTGTGTTGAAAACCAATTAGGGTAACTCCATTCTCTCAGATTAATTTATATAAAGAAGAATCATTTGGATAAAAAGAATGTTTAGCAAGAAACATTAAAAAGATGCTAAATATAAATATATGGATGGGGTGCCTGGGTGGCTCAGTTGGTTAAGCGTCCAACTTGGGCTCAGGTCCTGATTTCACAGTTCATGAGTCCGAGCCCACATGGGGCTCTGTGCTGACAGTTCAGAGCCTGGAGCCTGTTTTGGATTCTATGTCTCCCTCTCCTCTGCTCCTCCTCTACTCACGCTCTGTCTCTCTCCACCTCAAAAATAAATAAATATTAAAAAAAATTAAATATATGGATGGACTAGAGGGTATTATGCTAAGTGAAATAAGTTAGACCAAGAAAAACAAATTCCATATGATTCCACTCGTAAATGGGATCTCAGGAAATGAATAAACAAACAAACAAAACCAGAATCAGACCTACAAAATTGATGATTGCCAGAGGGGAGGGGAGTGAGGGGTGAGGGGGATTGGCAAAACGTATGAAGGCTAGAGGAAGATACAGGCCTCCAGGTCCAGAATGAGGAAGTCAGGGGCAAAAAAGGCACAGCATAAGGAATACAGACAATGATATTGTAAGAACAATGTAATGGGACAGATGGTAACTATATTTGTAGTAAACATAGCATAAGGTGTGCACTTGTCAAACCACTAAGCTCTACACCTGAAATTAATATATCTTTGTGTATCATCTATACCCAAGTAAAAAAGAGAGGAGGGCACCTTGGTGGCTCAGTTGGTTAAGCATCCAACTCTTGATCTTGGCTCAGGTAATGATCTCAGGGTCTGTGAGTTCAAGTCTAGCATCAGGCTCTGCTTTGATGGCCCGGAGACTGCTTGGGATTCTGTCTCTCCTTCTCTGCACGCCACCCCGTTTGTGCTTTCTCTCTCTCTTTTTCTCTCAAAATGAATAAATAAACATAAAAAAGAAGAAGAAAATCAGTTGGTAAAAACAAACAAATACATGTAAATATATGGATTGATAAGGAGCTCCATTTTAACTTGTAGAGTTACATTCAGTTTTGTGTTTGATAGAGAAAAGTTTGATGTTAAAAATCAGAGTAATTAAAACATATTATAGTGTGTTAGATGAAAAATTATATCCAAACGTTTCAGGTTCTTGAGTATTGTCTGCTTGGACACAAAAAGTCCTTCAAACAAACAAAATAAATATATGGCATAAGGACAGTGATAAATTTGTAGTTGAATATTTTGACTAGATGTGGTTTGTTGATATTTAGTTAAAACTTACAGGATGACATTTCATGCCTGAATATAAAAATGGAATTTATGCAAATTTGACTATGTGAAACAATTATTGTAGTTTTTATATCAGTATTTTAGTTTAGTTAGAAAAACGAAATTTGGAGATAAGAAGTAGCTACTGGCCAACTAATGTAAGTTGGCCTGAGGTCAATTTGAGAAGCTAAATTACAACTACTGAAAAAATGCATACAACTGTCCATTGGAATATAAATTTGGTATTTTTTACTTATGGCATATTTTATCCCATTAGAACGAATTTATTTTAAACAAAGTTAAAATATTATTACATTTAATTGGACATCTATAAGCCTTACTTTTCTCATTTGACATATTTAAAATTTGTTTAATGTTTATTCATTTTCTTTCTTTATTTTTTATTTTATTTTTGAGAGAGAGACAGAGTGTGAGCGGGGGAGGAGCAGAGAGAGAGAGAGATACAGAATCTGAAGCAGCCCCAGGCTCTCAGCTGTCAGCATAGAGCCCGACACAGGGCTCGAACTCACAGACTGCAAGATCATGACCTGAGCCGAAGTTGGGCACTTAACTAACTGAGCCACTCAGGAGCCTCTCATTTGACATATTTTAAAGGATTATGAATCTGTAAAGTTTATTAGTGGGGTTATTTGTCCACAGTAAATTTGCAATAAATACTAGCTACTATTATATCATAAACTATTTTAACCAAATTTTCTTTAAACCTGAACAACATAATTTAAATTGCCTATATATTATTTCACATGACATGAAATCTGATTTCAAAAGGAATGAAAACTCATCATGGGGCATTTGATTTGTCCAAAGATACTCCAAGTATGTTTTAAGGAACAAACATTAAAATTGTACTCAGAAAGAAATACTGTTCACAATTTGGTGTTTATTTTCTACTTTTGGTAAAGTATTTTTATACAAAGACATACATTTTCTTAACAATCTGGAATGATTCTTCTCCATATATCTTCAATGTTCTCATAGGAACTAGACTAAAAATAATTTTTAATAGCTATAGAATATTCTGCTATTATCAATTTTTATTTGCTCAGTAGTCAATCATTAGACTTTTGGAATACCTATTTTTTCAGTGTCATAAGTAATAATTCAGAATATCTTTTGTATATAAATGTCACACACTGATGACAATTTGTTTAGGATGAATTTCTAAGAAAGGAAGTACTGTGCCAAAGGAGATAAACAATTTATAAAGATTTGGGTATATGTTGTCGTATTTCATTTTTAATTTTGAATCATGGTATGAAGATTTTTTCCTGCACCCAAACCAGCACTGCGAATTAGTCCTGAACATTTGATAGACAAATGACTTTCCAATTTAACATAATGAAACTCAAAGGTGTACTTTACATAGTTTATTACAGCAGTTAGCAAAAACTGAATCAAATATTCTTAGCCTCAAAAAAGTGTTTGATTCATAGTAATCATTCAATAAATATATGTTGAGTGAATTCCACAGCTTCAAAGACATAAAACATAAGTTTTTACAACTTCTAATAATTTTTAATCTCTTGAAAAGGAATTGCTGAATAATAGATTAATATAAATTAAACTCTACTGACATTAATCTTATTGGATTTCAAATTTACTATTATCAATATCAAGAATATGTGAAATAACTAGGAAAAGTTTTCATCTTGTGATATATTGGTATTTTTGTAAGAGCATTCATCAAAATGTTGTATTTATTTGACACGTCATTTTGATTTCCACCTTTATAACTGACAAAACGGAGTTTCAAGACTATTCCTTGGGATTTAGGAATAAAACATACCTTAAAACGTTGTTTATACTTTCACTTCTACAAAATATAATGGGGACCTGACAGAGATTCTTTTAAGTGTTTAAGAAAATCTTTGTTTATATTCTGAAATCCAATGCGTTTAACAGTTTAATTTGCATAATAACAAAATAGGAAACATACAACAGTTTTCCTTATTTAATATATTTTAGTGCTTCACCCACCAAGGAGAAAAACCCCAACTCAGTATGTTCTCACACAGGAAAAAAGACTTATACTACAGTGTAAGTAAAATATTTCAATATAGACTCAATCCCATCAATTTAATCACATACACTGAAAACTTTTTGAGTATATCATGTACAGGCTGTTCATATGCTCTCTGCAGTAACATTTATTACTTATCATTTTAAGATTACTTAGAGGTTCTTTCTCACAGAGCATATGGCAAAAGAAAGACAAAAGGAAATAAACTTCCAAATTCATTCTATGAAGCCAGCATTACTCTGATGCCAAGTAAGATGGTTATTTCATGCTAATCTTGCATCCAAAGTGTCCTCAAACTCTCTCATTGCTTCATTCTGTGTTTTCACTTAAAACCTTTTTAAAAAGCTTTTATAAAAAGATCTGCAGCCCCTCTAGGACATAGGCTGTGTTTTAGGAATATTCATAATATGCAAGCTGACTTATAGATAATAAAATAATTAATATGACTCTTTCTCTAGAGAAGTAGAACTGAACGGCTCTGGACTCCAGGACAAGGGTAGGAATAAGGCACCGAGAGAGTGAGAAGTTAATATAAGTCGACACGAAAAACACACCAAAAGCAAGAGATAACCCTTGTGAGCTACTACCCCAATTTTGTTCCAAGAGTACTTGAGCTGGATTTAAACCATCAATAATAATAATAATAACAGAGACATATAGAAACTAGTTGAAAGATCCCCCAGGGGCACCTGGTGGCTCAGTTGGTTAAGCATCAGACTCTTGATTTCAGCTCAGGTCATGATTTCATGGTTTGTGGCATGGAGTCCCGCGTCGGGCTCCATGCTGACAGTGCAGAGCCTGCATGGGATTGTCTCTTTCTCCCTCTCTCTCTGCCCCTGCCCTGTCTCGAGCTCTGTCACTCTCTCAAAATAAATAAATAAACACTTAATAAATTAAAAAAAAAAAAAAAGACTTTTCAATGAATTAATTCTGTTAGATACCAAGATAGAGTAGCAACCTACTCTGCAAGCTCTTCCTGTGCCATGGTGACCTGATTAGCTTTTTAGTGTCTTATTTGTTGGTATGATTAGTCAGTTAAATATCACCAGAGATGTGAAGAATGCCAACAATGGGAAGTCAGAAATTGGAGTTTAAACATGAAAAAAGGGTAAAGGTAATAACACCCAGGGAACGATGAGTCACTGAATTCTCCACCTGAAACTAATTTTACCATATATGTTAACTAAATGGAATTTAAATAAAAACTTGAAATAAAATAAATAAATAAAATCCAAGGAAAAGGTGACAATAAATTGACAGAAGCAGAATTAACCTGTTGTCCTAAAGAAAAACATCCAGAAGAAACGTCTTCAATTGAAAACAATATATTTATTTTCTTATGAATATAATTTATTGTCAAATTGGCTTGCATACAACACCCAGTGCTCATCCCAATAAGTGCCCTCCTCAATGCCCATCACCCATTTTCCCTCTCCCCCCACCCATCCGCCCTCTGTTCTCTGTATTTAATAGTCTCTTGTGGTTAGCCTCCATCCTTCTCTGTTTGTATCTATCACTTTTTTATTAAATTTTGTGATTTTTTTTCTTTTACTTTTACAAAAGACAGAATATTGTAATTTATTGTGTAGTTCGTTTACTTATGTAATTATCAACTATACATTCTACTCTGAAAATAAACTTAAATAAAATGTGTGATGCACATTCTTTTCAAATTTATTGTATATTCATATGAGATTAATTTCACAAACAGGAATTTATCATATATTTAATGAAGATTTTTATATTTAAATTGAAGAGAATTTTATTCCTCAAATAAAACTGAAGCCCAAATTCATCAACAAATGTAAAGAAATCCTTGAATGAAGAGAATATATTCTAATTAGTTACTTAGAAACCCATACTCCAGGGGCGCCTGGGTGGCTCAGTCAGTTAAGCGTCCTACTTCGGCCCAGGTCATGATCTCATGGTTCATGGGTTTGAGCCTTGCACCAGGCTCTGTGCTGACAGCTTGGAGCCTGGAGCCTGTCTCTCTCTCTCTGCCCCTCCCCAGCTCATGCTCGCACTCTCTCTGTTGAAAATTAATAAACTTAAAAAAATAAAAAAATAATAAGATTAAAAGAAATCCATATTCCATATTAGCAGGAAATGCAATACCTATTTTGAAATCTACAAATTTCAAATATTTAAAAATCCCATTGGCTTTTGTTGTCCAACTGAATGATGAGAATTTGATTCAGAGTATAACATTATTCTGTATGTCATTGACCATTGACACATAGTCTCAGTCCCAAAGACAAGACCCCAATAGTTCTACAGATAATGCTCACCACTGCCAAGCCTTTATCTAAATTACCATATTTTCTTCAAGCAAAATATCCACCTTCTTCAATGATAAATTTGAACAAGGTTTTTTCTCCTTAGGGTTCTCAAGCTCAGAGCTTATGATGTTAGTTTTCAAATTACATGCAGTCCTAGAAGTGTCAACTAAATTGAAGAGCACTGAATAATAATTGGTTCTAATATCATCAAACAGAGCATCCCAGAGTCATTAATAAACCAAGACCGTCCTGGGATCAAATCTTGAATAAAAGGTCGGTTTATATTTTGAACCTTTCTAACACAGAAGCTTTCGCTATATTCCTTTTCCAATGTCAGTTAGGTTCCTCACATAATTGCTAACCTGACTTTGGGAAGCCCTACATTTCCTCATCCATGTTGCATTCTGTCTGTGATTAGAAGTGAGTTTTAATGGGATGCCTGGGTGGCTCAGTCGGTTAAGCGTCTGAATTCAGCTCAGGTCCTATCTCCTGGTACGTAGGTTTGAGCCCTGCATTGGACTCTGTGCTGACACCTCAGAGCCTGAAGCCTGCTTTGAATTCTGTGGCCCCCTCTCTTTCTGCTCCTGCCCTGCTCACCCTCTGGGTCTCAAAATAATAATAATAATAATAATAATAATAATAAATGTTAAAATTTAAAAAAAAGAAGCGAATTTTGGCACTTTTGGGGCTCTACAAAAGAGGAATACAAGCATTTCATCTATAATGGGGCATCCTTTTGACAGGCCATCAGACTAAAGTTTAGACTGAAATGTTAGTGTAAATCGAAGACATATAACAATATTTAAATCTAAAATAATAAACACAACTTCACAAAAGTTGGAATGATAGACTTTACCACTACAAAAGATTATATTTCTGATGAAATAGAAATGTCTCTATTTGTATGTCAATATCTCCAACAGACACCATTATCTGTTTATTCAGCTGAAGCAATCCTTGGCAGAATCCAATATTATTCATTGAGAATTGTGTTCAGCTGAGGAGGAAACAAAGACTCATATGAAAACTGTAGTTTCCTTACACAGCAGTTATGTCTATTGTCTCTCACTAGCATGTTACCATGTGGCTACAATTTCTATTCACAGACCAATTATTTTTCATTTCCTTGAAAATTAATTTACAAATATGGATTTGGTCTGTCCTATACCTAAGGCATCACTGTAGTAACTTTTTTCATAACCTACGGGTCCGTGTGTTAAATCCAGATTCTGATGAATCTCTTCGTGGCAGGATCCAAGCTTACGTCCACCACAAAGAGGGTATAAAAATGTCTTAAGATTCTATGCAGGCCACATTTTCAGAAGTCCCCAGGAGAAAAGTTATTACCTGCTTCCTTTGCTCTCACATACATATCACCAAGTTCCTTCTCAGAAATGCCCACTCTCTTGAACCACCACTTTCAATGATGTCATATCTCCTCTAGATAAAACAGAAAAATTATACTATACCACATGAAGCCACCAGTAACTTTGAAATATTCGATCATAAATAAAATCATACATTAAACTTTAATAGTCTAGTCTGGATTCTTACTATTGCACTGTCTTCTGCTTGAAGGAAAAGTTTTCACTTCACCTTCTTTTATAATTATTTGCAGCTAATATCCTTTATCTCCTGATCAATCAAGAACACAATAAAATAGAAACAGTCAATGATTTTAGGCTGATTGAAATATATATTTACATAGTGTAAAGAAACATTTGTTTTTCATGCTTATTGTGCCTCTTCTCAAAAAATAGTTTAAAAAGTGTCAGAAACCTATGTGTATACACCCATATATCATATTTTACAAAGCTTCTTGATTTTAGCTTCTTGGATATATATCAGGCTATTTCTGCTCTTCTCAAGGTATGCATATGGGATCTCCCTATACTTTTCTCCTCATAATACAATTTAAAAAAAAAAAAAAAAACGGAGGGTGAGGCATTTAATCATTGATAGCCAGAAATTATTAGTTAAGTAACTTCTTCTGATTATTGTTTAAATTCTTTTCATGACTAATCAAAATGTTATGTTTTACTTCTTTTTTTTAAGTGGATTTCTATTTTTGGGGGGGTGGTTAAGTGGCAGAGAGAGAAAGAGTTAGATACAATCCCAAGCAGGCTCCACACCGTCAGTTCAGAGCACGACGTTAGGTTTCATCTCACCAACCGTGAGATCATGACATGAGTCAAGTTCAAGAGGTGGACGCTTAATTGAGGCACCCAGGAACCCCCTGTTTTACTTATTTTTAGTTTCAAAAATCTCATGTTTGTCTGGCCCATATACTCATTAAGGAAATAGTGCTTCCAGCCCCCCTCCCTCTCACCTTCAAATGGAGATTCTATTTTGAAAAAAAATTTTTTTTTAACGTTTATTTATTTTTGAGACAGAGAGAGACAGAGCATGAACGGGGGAGGGTCAGAGAGAGGGAGACACAGAATCTGAAACAGGCTCCAGGCTCTGAGCTGTCAGCACAGAGCCCGACGCGGGGCTCGAACTCACGGACCACGAGATCCTGACCTGAGCCGAAGTCGGCCGCCCAACCGACTGAGCCACCCAGGTGCCCCTGGAGATTCTATTTTGGAATGCTCAACACTCCCTAGATCCACTTCCTACGAATGGCCTTCTTTCTGTGGAATTTCTTATCTTGTCAGACTAGTTACTTTAAAGTTTGTACCATAAAACAAGGAGTAAGGAGAGAATAAGTGTAGAACAAGCAAAAAGAGAAGGTTTTGAATGATGATGGTTAAGACAGGATAGGGGATTAGGGGATTTTGAAATGAGAGAGGCTTAGATGTATCTGTTCTCTAAGGAAAAAGGAAAAGAAAAGGAAAGTGGAATAAGGTGTCTGCAGAGAGTCTCCTCATAGAGAAGAAAATATACACAAAAAAGTTAGACTATTTTGAAATTATTTCTGTTTTTCATATGTATATTTTATATGCAGAGACTAAACTTATGGGTCAATATTACATATCATGTAGTATAAAATCTGGGAACATTTCTCAGAGAGTTTATAAATGATTTTGAGTTTGGGACCATAGTTTTTTGCAAAATTAAGTCCACTAATTTTATCACATAGGAACGGGCAAGGCTTGCAGGTTTCAACAAGTTAGCCTGATTCCACTTCTAAGAAATGAAATTTCTAGAAGTTAATTAATCTAAAACATTCTGACTGTTTCTTTGAATTTCATGAGATTCAACAGGATGTCCCCTGAACTCTTTTCTCGGATCTGCTCTGAATGGGCTTTTTTCTTGAAAAGTAAACCCTCTTTATGACAAGAGAGCTACCTTCTATGCATTCCACTCTTTTGGGTCAATTTACAGTAGCAAAACTGATGATGCTGTCGAGCTCCCTGCTGTCAGGATAGCTCAGAACTGAAAGAAAATGCTGAGATCTGCTTTCTTGTTTTGAGCCCAAAGGAGGTGAAATTTCATTATGTATTTTTGGTGGATGCTATTGGTGCCTTTGGACAATAGAGGCTACCTGCACGGAAATATTTCACCTCCTTCCCCCCCACCTCCGTTTCTGTCACAAATACTACACCACCTCCCTTCCCAAAACACATAACCAGGGAAATAAAGGGGCAGAGAAACTGGCCCCCTTACCTCGAGGTGACAACAACCCTGAATTAGAATCTGCACCCTTGAGCTTCCCCTGGGATCACACTGAACCTGAGATTTCTTTCTGGGGAAGATATTCTAAGATAGTTTCATCAAAAAAAAAAAAATGCACATGAAGGTTTTGTAATGACAGATGCATTAAAAATAATTATTTCAAATTACATGATTTATTAATATTATTATTAATAATCATTATTAATTCACTTTTAAAACCCTTTTTTAATGTTTATTTATTTTTGTGAGAGAGAAACAGAGCACGAGCAGGGGAGGGGTGGAGAGAGGGAGACAAAGAATCTGAAGCAGGCTCCAGGCTCTAGGTGTCAGCACAGAGCCCGACGCGGGGCTCAAACTCACGAACTGTGAGATCATGACCTGAGCTGAAGTCAGATGCTTAACCGACTGAGTCACCCAGGCGCCCCTTAATTCACTATTTAAATGATAAATGTAACATACGTGTGTGTATGTATATGTATTAGGAGAGTATTTTCTCATAGTGCATCCTGCATTATCCTAATATTGTGCCCAAGAAAAATGTTATATTTCAATATTTTCTGTGATTAGAATGATTTTTTTCTGTAGCAAAACACAGATTGAAGATGAAATTCCGTGATATACCAAAATCATTTCACACTGTCAAGATTGGACTCCAGATCTTTGAGAACCTGACCCACTGCCATTTTGTTTAAAATTCAAATTTGGGAAATATTTTCTGAATGACAAGTTATATGCCCCGTACATTAAAAAAAAAAAAAAAAAAAAAAGTGCTCATTAATTGTTTGTTGACTGAACAATACATAATCAATAGGTATGTAGATTGTCATGCTGTCAGACTATGATTAATGCCAAGTGCCCAGTTCACTCTTGTTTGTCATTTTTTCATGACTTCCTTCAGCAATGGGGCACCTGGGGGGTCAGTTGGTTAAGCGGCTGACTTCCGCTCAGGTCATGACCCCGCGGTTAGTGAGTGCGAGTCCTGGTTCGGGCTCTGTGCTGACAGCTCGGAGCCTGGAGCCTGCTTTGGATTCTGTGTCTCCCTCTCTCTCTGGCCCTCCCCTGCTCGCACTCTGTGTATCTCTCTAGAAAATAAACATTAAGAAAAATTAAAAAAAAAAAAAAAGAATTCCTTCAGCAATTTGGCCTGCTCTAATCACTTTCTTATCAGTTTAATTTACCCAACCACGAAACAAATTGCTCTTTCTTTGCCTTTATTCGCTTTTTTCTGAAGTCATTCCTTTCTGTAGGCATTCTGTAGGCCAATAGAAACTAATAGTCTACTAAGTACCACCACCTCTGCCAGTCACTAGGGACATACCGGTGAATATGACTGACTTTAAAACAGCCTCAAAAGTATCACCCGTAGGATGGTCAGAATTATTTAGGATAGGGACATATATATGGAACATTCTCCTACTCTGTCTTTGGGTGTGAGAATCAAGAGAATGATTAGTTCTGCATTTTTGCAAACTTGAAGAATGTGTAACAAACCATCTCCCACAGAGTCAACCTCTCAAATGACCTTCCATCTCCAAGGCAACCAAATGGTTTTTCTAGACTTGAAAGAACTTTTCCAGCTTAGATGCATCACATCCTTACCAAACAACTTTAAGTATGAAATTAATCCCCATAATAGGCTTATGTACTCTGTTCCTCATATACCTTTTTTGCATTTGAATGTGTTCACTCAATAGTATTTGACTAATTGTTTATGAGATGTTCACTTAATCTTTTATGTATGCTTCTTTCACATATTGGCCGAGTAGTTGTTGTTGTTGTTGTTGTTTTTAAACCAAAGGAAGCTATTAGGCTCTTTTGTATTTCTACTGATTTACAGATAATGTGATCCTTTGATGTCTTTCAGAGGGTAATGCATGAGCAGTATTAAAATATTCTAAGACAGATGTCTGTGTCTGAAAAGGTTTACATTTACGTTCTAAAGGTGCTGATGGTTGAGCAGACATTACATAGCTTATTCCTTCAATTAAAAATAAACATTACTAGGATTGTTTTGCTCTTAGATGTTTTTTTAATAGACTCTGTTCTGATAGTTCCTAAATTTTCTATTCTCTGTGTTATGACACTTAAAATAAGCATGAAGTATACAGATTTAGCATATAAATATATGACTCCTAACCTCTTTCACTAAGTTTGGTAAAAAGTTCTTTTTTTTTTTCTTTCCTGAATTAAAATTACTGTCACATGTACTGAGACAATGGCTTAACATGTCATGCAAAATAAAATTCACGAACAGAACTAAAATTGTAAAGTAATAATCACTTTCTATAAGAGGAACCCACATAGATTGGCCAGTTATGTTCTTCTTTAGCTGTTGTTATTAGAACCACCAAAAGTAATTTTCAACAATCTATGAGTTGATTTTAATTCTGAGTACACCTGGGATCCTGATTATCAATTATATTTGCTATCATTTTAAACTAATGTAGGCACAGGTGATAAATTTTCAAATATTTAAAAAACATTCTAAATATTTGTGTAAATAAATACCAAAAAGTCAGATATATGCTTCTTTTATAGAGGGTTGGATATTAATTTAGATGGGTGCAGATAGGGATTATAAATATGTAACACAGATTCCTCTGTCTTTTAGGAATTACATGGAATTTGAACAAAACCAATTCTAAATGAAGACACGCATATGCTTCCCATTATCTCAGAATTTGTTAGTGGTAATGAGGCATATACATGGGATAGAGATTTGCTTAAATTTCTTCAATTTTTCTCTGACTCTGAGTTACTTCTATTGAAATTGTTTAGTTTATGGAATATTTTCTCCTTTTATGCGGCCATCCTCTTTTCCTGCAGTATTCACGTTAAACATCTCCCTTATGTCTTTATTCTCTCCATAACAAACAAAACGAGAATATAAAATGATAGGTGATATAGAGGATATAAAAAAGAAAAGATTGAAAAATCACCCCTCCAAATATGAATTTCATTACTGACGTCCTGTTTTTCAGCTACACTATCACCAGGCCTTTCTCACTGGCTACCGTAACTACGGGAATACAGATTTCTTTTTTTTTTTTATTGTGCCTCTTTGTCTTTCCATCCATATTTCTATTTTCTATCCCCACATACTTATTGAAGTCCTCTGTGCAAGAGTATGTCTAGCTCACTCTTTCCCCTTGTGTTCGACGTTTATACTTCCACAAGAAAGAAGATCCGAATGCTGAATCAGAATTCTGATCAGAATGCTGTCTCAAAAATACTTTCTGCATTTCAAGACTCGTGTCCATGGTGAGTGCTGTAGGTACCCATGAGACCCAGGAATTCTACAAATAGCCAAGAAATCATTCTCTTTTATTTAGGTCCGAAGACAAACTTTTGCAGAAATGCAGAATCAGAGTGCCGAATGCCTGGGTAGGTCATCTGAAGACAATCTCTGATATATGGTACTAAGCACACATCAAAGAAAAGTTAACGTGGGTCAAAATATAGCACAACCTCTATAACTCCTGTAGGTGAACTCATTCTTTTTTCTCTCAGTAGTTTAGGAATGGGTGAATCCATCCCTCGTATTCAACTTCTTCTGTTTGAAATATGTAGATGGATCGATGTTTTCCTGATTGACACTAAGTAATTCAAATACATGCATGCTACTGTTTACGTCATGTTTTACATATATCCTCTGGATATTTAATTTAGGGTAGCATTCCCATTTTTTACAATAGTGATAATTTTTAAAAATATGTTTATTTATTTATTTATTTTTTTACTAAGGTTAAGGTTGCACAACCTCTGTAATTAACAGCATGTAGAGTGTATTAAATGCACCTGACTTTATTGAGAGTTTCTTTGGGAGCTGGAAATTCGCAAGTATTCTCTGATATATTGTCAGAGGCCTTTGTGTGTATTATATGTGTGTGTGCATCTGCTGTGGATTTGCTCAATTAAGGTGTAAACTTCTCCTCTTTTTATTGCCTAAGTTAGGATATTTCCAAAATTCCTATCTACACCAAGAGAGCACATAAATGAGATAATACCCTGTCTTATGCTAAGACTGCTGTGTTCTGTGTTAGTTTGGAATGCAGTTAGTAAGCTGCGATGTAGAAAACAAAACCAAAAACAACTAATTCAGCCTTATTTTATGACATTTCTGTACTAGGGTTTTTAATGTACAATCGTTTATAGAAAAAAAAAAAAGTTGATATTTTGCTGCGAAAGGACAATACATGATTAAAAGAAGAAGGCTCCAGAAACATCACTTACAGAGTTGAAAGTATGAAGAATCACCTATTTTGTTTGTCCAAAGTATATTTAATAGCATAGTATTTTTGTTTCTTTGTTTGTTTTTTGCTGTGTTTATTATGGTGACAGACACTCGGTTTCAGAGAAACATAGGTGATTTACAATAATGGTGTAATTTCCTGGAATGCTTAAATGGATAACATTTAAACTTTCTTCCTTAGGAGATTTTTTCAGGGCAAAATCATTTAATCTGACCTCTCCTTTGAATTTTTTTAAATATTTATTTATTTTGAGGGAGAGAGAGAGAAAGAGAGAGAGGGAGAGAGAGAGAGGGAGAAAGGTCACAAGCAGGGGAGGGGCAGAGAGAGAGGGAGACACAGAATCCAAAACAGCACAGAGCCTGCTCAAACCCAGGAACCATGAGATCACGACCTGAGCCAAAGTCAGATGTTTAACCCACTGAACCACCCAGGCGCCACCACTCCTTTGATTTCTAAACTTTCTAGCCAGAGAGTATTTCTATCTTCATGCGAGGAACTCAGTAAATCCTAAGTAATATATTCTCATCTTTTTTTTTTCTGAGATATTATTTATCTCCTTGTTACTTCTATTCCTTTGAGCCAAATAAATTGATTATTTTTACCTGACGGCTCTCCAAATATTTAAAGAAAGTAAAATTAACCAGCAAAAAGGAAGAGATATGTGAGACAAAAAAATGTTAAGAATTTTCAAGTCTTTTGAAGGTAATCAATACCGTGTATACCAAATACATCTTAAAAACCTCACAAAGGTTTTTCAAGGATATACATACTCATTCGGGCTCTGTGTAATATGGATAAAAATTTGGGGAAAGTGACAAAATAAATTGAACTCGTCTTATTAAAATTCACTGAACTAAGTGACTAATGCAATTGCCAACCACGCAAACAAAAGTTCTCAAGTGATTCCTATATTCACAATAGGGATACAAGGTAAGCACAACCTAATGACTTGATTAGGGGACAACGTGGGCACATACATTAGACTAGTCACTGAAATTACCCTGGGAAAGATTATTTTCTCACAATACTAGCTTTAGGTAACTGCATAGACCAGTGGTTTTAAAACGCGTGGTTCCTGAACCAGCAGCATTAGCATCACCTGGGAACTTGGAGGAATACAAATTCTCAAGCCTCTCAGTAATCACACCTAATCCAGAACTCACGTGGTGAGGTCCATGGGGGTTTAGCAAGCCCCCCACGTGATTGTGAACCATGGGGTGATTGGAAACAATTGATATGAAATACAGTTTTCTCTAAGTTTTGGCTGTATTTGCACCTTTAAAAAAGGCCAGTGATGTGGGTCCCTGGATGGCTCAATCGGTTAAACACCCTTCTGCCCAGCTCAGGATCTCACGGCAGGAAGCATGGGACTCTGCGCTGACAGCTCAGAGCCTGGAGCCTGCTTCTGTGTCTCCCTCTCTTTCTGCCCCTCCCCGGCTCACACTGTCTCTCTCTCTCTCTGTTTCAAAAATAAATAAACATTAAAAAAAAGACAATGATGCTGCCAATATTAAATCCAATTGATGTAAAGACATAATTGCTCCCCTACCCCCACCCTGTGTCAAAGTGGTCAATAATGTAAAAATGTAAATGTAATAATAATAATGTAAAAATCTTGGCTCCCCTGAGGGTCAGCTGCACCCCAGCAGGCTCTAAGGCTAGAGTGATGGTGATGGTGCTGTGGGGCCAAAGAAAAGACTCGAAGGTAATTGACATATACATTTATTGAGGGAACTGAATAAATCCAAAAGCCGCCAACTGGACAAAATTCTGCTGCTGAGATCTACATGCAGTAAAATTTTCTATCAGGACAATTTACCCTGGCCACTATCAGTGGTCCTTCTGCTCCTTACCTGGCCAGCGTTTCCAGGGGATCAACACCGGAAACCTGGACATTCTTTGTTATAAGGGAAACACTCCAGGTTGGCCATCCCCAGAACCCCTGACCTTAAACACTGAACAACATGTATTTTTGCACATTGTATTTGATGGCAACCTACAAAGAGGACTGGATCTCGACATTTTCAAGAGAGTGATTACCAGGAGCATCCAGCGTGTGTTTGCACAAACTATCTAGTGTGTACCATACATCTGATCTCCAAGGGTAATAAAAACACAGTCCTCCCTTCTTCCTAACACTACACTCTCCCAGAGATGGGCCAGAATTAAGGGAAAGAGATTTCTTGTCCCATTCTTCCTGGAACTAACACTTTCTTGCAGAACAGTGTTGCAGTAGTGTGGTAAATACATAATCAATGGTTCAAAACACGAACTCTGTTTATGGGGTATGCAGATAGACTTTTTAAAAAACTATCGGTTATTTGTGCATTTCATGTTCACTTGTGTTGATTAAAACACCCATTGATGTTTTTGTTTCCCTTTGCTATGGATTGACAACTCAGTAAATTTGTTAGTAATATTCTCTGTCACAAATTCTCTCTTAGTCTATGTTTGGTCTAGACTGGATACCTTTGAAGCGATTTTTTTTTCCCAATGACTATATCCCTTAATCTAACTGATTTTTATATTGCCTTTTAAAATTTCTGCTCATTTTGCTTTACAACTTATTATTCTTTTGTTGGTGGAACTATGCCTTCACCTGCTTTGTTGAGTAACTTAAACATGTTTCTTCAAAGACTTTGAAAAGCCTCGTACATTTCATTTCATTGTCAGGATTGTTGGCTATTTTCCTAAATAAGACAATGTTTCATGTTTTGAAATTACTTCCTGGGATCATTTCTGTTGCTATAGTTTAAGGGCCAACATCATTTAATCTGGTCGCTCCTTTGATGCTTGAGACCCTTTTTAGACAACGTAGCCCATGTAAGAGTCCTATATCCACTCTCCCACTCTTTGAATGATGGTTGATTCACTACATCCTGAGCAATACTTTCAAATCATTTACTTTTTGATCAATTATTTATTCCTTTTGTTTTATTTGTTTCTTTTTGTTCTCCTCATCCTTCCATGGCCAATAGTTCCACAGTCACCCCCGCACTCCTGTGCTCTTCTCTGCCATTTCAAATGGCATTTGACAGCTCCTGTCTATGGGGACATTGGAGAGAATACAGGCCCAATCAAAAAGCTAGTGGGCAGTTTGGTTCACTTCCTAAGTATGGCTAAGCATGGGTCCGCCAGCTTCACAAAGCCAACAGCTTGCTAAAATCTGCATGAACTGGTAGTTGGAAACAGTTGTTTTGTTTCGTTTTGTTTTGTTTTGTTTCTTTTTGTTTCGTTTCCCCATTAGACTTCTTTTTCCACAATGGGAGCACATACCCACACCCTATAAATATCTTTTCTGATTTATTTTCACCTTTGAAGTTTTAATTCCTTTACCCTGCAGATGCTAAATTTTAAGCTCCCACTGTCTGTCTATCCCTTGACCTGAACCTGACAATACATCGGCTTCAGTCCTTCCTCCCGCTTTATAGTGTTATTTCACCTTCTGCTCGTAAATATGTTTCACCTTGTTCTTTGTATTGCTTTAGCTACTTAGTTTCCTTTCTTACTTTATCTTTATCTTACTTTATCATTGTTATGTATTTAAAGCGGAAGGAGAGTATCAAGGAAAAGAAAGTTTAAGAACATCTTAGCCCGAAATCACTTACTATGAATTTGCAAACATGAGTCATGACTTTCTATGGAAAAACCACTAGGTGGACATGAAACCCGTAAGTTAATGGTTCTGTTCAGCAGCAAGCTGCAGGGGATGAGTTAGGAGCCAAACCGACACTTGAAATGTAGAGATATTCAGGCGTCAGGAGGACAAATGGCTGAAGTGCCACCTCGGACCATATGCTTTGTGCTCAAAAGACAACCACAACACCAACAATCACAGTTAATGACAGAAGTCTAATATCTCAAAGTACTTAAGAATATGCTATAGAAGTAAAAGAGGAACTAACAAGAAAGAAAACATCTCTATACATCAAGAGTGAAGCCATCAAGATAATTCTCTGTTCTGTCTTTGGTCATGAAATGTGGGCACATGATATCAAATGCCCCTGACCTGTGAGGCATCTCAGTCTATCAGTAGGGCCAAGATAACAGCAGTAGACTCTGCCTCGTGGCGTTATTAATCTATGTTGCTCCTGCCATCATTGCTTGTGTTCAGTGATCTTATCCCCTATTTGTCCTGGTTCAAGCAATGCCTTGCAATAAATATCCGTAAAACCACAGTGCTTTAAATACATTCTTTAGACCAGAAAAATTAAAACTGGCCCATACTGGGGGGCTTGCCATTCTTGATCTTGGCTTGAAAAACACTTCCAGGAACCAAGAAATGGACTCTTAACTATAGAGAACAAACTGATGGTTGCCAGAGAGGAGGAGGGTGGGGAGATGGGTGAAATAGGTGACAGGGATTAAGGAGGGCACTTGTTGTGATGAGCAACAGGTGTTGTATGAAACAGTTTAATCACTATATTGTACACCTAAAGCTAATGTTACATTGTATGGGAACTAGCTGGAATTTAAATAACATCTTAGCAAATAAAAAAAAAAAAAAGAAAAGAAAAGAAAACGAAGAAGACTGCCAGGAAGTTATAAACCATTACTAATAAAGGTATTAGGCAAAGTTCAGAGATAACATTTTAAGATTGATTCAGAGAAAGGTATTCAATACTTCCAGATCAAATGCTTTTGTAAACAACATATTTCAAACAACACTGCATTAAAATGGATTTCGTTGGACTTTAATTTCATGTTTCAGAAAATAACAAAGGCAATTTCCAGCATATTGATCCCAAGAATAAAATATTTGCAAAAGGACATTTTTGAATCATACACTTACTTTGATTAACACATTTATCCTCTGTATATTACATGTCTGCATGTAGTAACTTTTAGAAATTTCTCCAACTGCATTCCAGTGTCCTCATCCATTCTGAATTATCTGAAGGGAGAGCACAAACTGGAAAAGATTCAAATCGATTGCAAAATTTGTCACGAGTGATAATCTCCAATTCTTGCTTGTTTATAGGGATTAGCTCGTCAGCTTTGTTCTCTTAGAGTGTTTTTGAGTGTGATTTCTTCAGCTTCAGTATGTCGTGACTTTAAAAACTATAATCTTTATTTTCCCAGGTTACAATGTTATTAATGAAATGGACATCCTTTCAAACTTGGAAGAAAAATACAGTCCAGTGAGTGAAAGCAGATGACGGTGTGTCAGTCCTCTCTTGCTGAGTTATACAAGCAAGGTTTTGTCCAAGTTGCAAACTGATGTATGTTCAGGGACTAAGAAATTCATACAATAAAGAGAAATGAAGCCCTTAGCAAATTGGGGGTGCCATATCACCAGAAGGTGGAAAACATCTGAGACTGTACAGATTCATTACTTTTAGATCCATTACTTGGTCCACAGGTTGCTTAATTTATCCCTAATTCCACTGAAAACTTTTTTCTTTGAAAACAATCAACAAAAATAAAATCTTTTGTCTTTCATTACTCTTATATTTACTCTCATTAAAAATTGGTGAGACTTAAGACATTACAGAGAATTGTGTACTATCTAATCTCACACTGTTATCTCATATAAATCTATGAATCTTATGTTATCACTTATCTCCAAAGGTTGCATATAGGAAGAACTGACCTCTTCAATTGAAACATAATAATAATAATAATAGTAATAGTAATAATAATAATAATGTTATCTCTTAATCTTCCCTGCAAATTAATTTATGACGGATGATATTTCCAAATTTTATTAAGATTTTAAATTAATTTAGATGTATGTATACATTTAGCATGACAAAGAGCAAATTATACTAATTTCTTCATTGCTGATAGTATGCTTTTAGTTTTTATGAGTCAGGGTATGCTTAAGAGGCAGCCAAAATTATTACTGTTTCGGTAAGAAGTTCATCAGTGCTTAAATGTAGTAGGTTAACTAATCTCATCCAAAAAAGTTTGGCAGGAACAACTACTTGTGGATGTATGTTTACACCGACCGTCTCAGTCAAAAAACGATGTTACTTGAAATCAAGTTTTCTCAAACGTGGACCTAAAGAGGTTTTCATATGACCAAGAGAGGCAACTCACCTTTGTCATTTTTGCATTCAACGTGTCATCCTGTGGTCTCTAGTATTTGTGTCCCCAAGTTTTTCCATGTCCAGGCACCTATTTTAAAAGTAAAAGCAAGAATAATAAGTTCAGACTTCAAGCAGATAAGAGGAAACTGTTTTCAGGATTTGTAAAAAATGCAAAAATGATAAGAGCTACTATTAGTGCCTGAATATTAGATATGCATTTTGTCAACCAAAATAGATTTTATGTAGCATTAAGTTTTATAACATACATGTCAGGAAGAATATTGGTTTAGTTTGGAAACAACTTTTGGTGGATCTATTGATGCTTTAGCTTATTAAAATAAGTTGGAAGGCAAAAATATTTGCATTTAAGGGACATATTTGGAATATCACAGTATTTATCAAAGCATCTATTCTCCTTTTTTAAAAGAAGTTTCATGGTTTATTTTATGCTTTCTCTAAACCCAACATGGGGCTCAAACTCAGGACCCTGAGGTCAAGAGTGGCACACTCTTTTGACTGGTCCAGCCAGGCGTCCCGTCCCTATTCTCCTTGTAATAAAGAAATCTTTACTCGTTACCTACTGCAATAAAGTGTGTACTTTTCAGGTATATCCTCATCCTCTGGGGTCCACCACTGACCATGCCTCTACATGCATGGTTCTGCTCTCAGGGCCTTTCTTGCATCTTTCACTCCAACTCTGACCCTTTCCTTCCAGGGTGGTGGTATTTCTATTGGTATAAAACTCACCAAATTTTGTCTTTCTCTTGTACAATTCATGAGAGTCGAAGCGATCAGCTAAGAAGGTATTCTACAGATCTTTCCCAGATAACTGCATTTCTATTTCTGGCTTCTGCAGAAGTGGTTGATTGGATCCATAAGTTACACACCTAATCTCTTTGCCAACAATTGCCTGGCCTCAATCTTCGTGTTCTCTTCAGAGCACATTTTGTTGTTTTTTTATGATAGGAATAGGCTGAGAATTTTCTAAATCACCAAGAGGCGGTTTTTATTTGCTTAATACTTTATTCTTCAATTTGTACCTTTCTTCTCATACTTTTTTCTATAAGCAATAAGGGGAAAACAGGTTGCTCCTTCCACACTTTGTATCAAAATCTCCTCTGTGAACTATCCAAGTTAATCACTTATAAGTTTTGCTTTCCATTAGAAACTAGGACATTATTTGTCCACGTTCTCTGTCAAGGATCTCCTTTCCTCCAGTGTCCAATAGTATGTTTGTTATTGCCTTCTATGATCTGATCTCATCAGAAGGACCTAATCGGTGTTCTTCTCTTGTATTATAACTGCCAGGGTTTGCTTTTTTTTTTTTTTTTTTTTTTGGCAGGGGGTGGAATTAACAGCTCAAATACTGTGAAAAGAATCACAGTGAATGTACTCACCACTCAAATGTGATTGTGAGACTGCTGACATGTTTTTAATATATAAAGCGTTAATCATATCACTGGGGGACTCACTGTGGGTGGGAAGGCCCTGAGAACGGCTAATATGTCCTAGGTTAAAGTTAAAAAACATTGAAATCCAAAGATTACTCATGAGTAGAGTAACAATATTAAAAATTCATAACTCATAGTTTTAAATAAGCATAAATCATTATATATGCAATAATGTTAAAAATTTCCAAATATCCAAAAAGAAGTAATTTTGTATTTCAAGCAAGGTGACTGTAGCAGCCATGGAAGTGTGCCACCTACATCTTCTTTCAAGAGAGAACGTGCTGAGAGCCATGTGGTTACCTGACTGCCTTACACTATAGAGCTAAAGCCAAGTCTAATGCATGTATGAGATTTTCACTGACAAAGCATAGCAGGGGTACCAGACTCCAGGTTACTTCCATCCAAGTAGGTGATGGGCTCTTCTAATGGGCAGTCTTTGCCTTGAAGTATTCCACTGACCTAGTTGAGAAATTCTCGGAAATGAACTGCAGTCTGAAGCTCCTTTACTGAACCCTCTTCTCTTCCAGGCTTTCCTTGTCCACTGCTGTACCCTTTGCCCTTTAATAGTTACAGTTGTTTCGTCCTCAAAATCCTTTGCACTCCTAATTACTTCCTGTGTCACCCAAACTGTCAGAATATTTATATCCAATTAATTACAGCTAACTTTACATATAGGTCAAGTTCCACATGCAATCATTTTTTCCCCCTTTTTCTACATTAGAAAAGCTAATGTCCAGAGGCTCCTGGGTGGCTCAGTTGGTTAAGCATCCAACTCTGGATTTTGGCTCAGGTCATGATCTCGAGGTTGCAGATGGAGCCCCCCTGGGGCTCCACACTGGTCGTGGAACCTGCTTGAGACTCTCTCTCTCTGCCCCTCCCTTGCTCACTCTCTCTTTTTCTAAAAAAAAAAAAAAGAAAGAAAAGAAAAAGAAACAGAAACAGAAAAAGAAAAAGGAAAAAGAAAAAGAAAAAGAAAAAAAAAGAAAAAGAAAAAAAGAAAAAGAAAAAGAAAAAGAAAAAGAAAAATTTGTGCTCAGTTAGATGTTTACAGTAGTACTTGGTGGTATTGAATAGTTTCCTGTATTCAGATTGAATATGGATCCAGAAATTTTTTTTTAATTTTTTTTAAATTTTTTTTTTAACGTTTTATTTATTTTTGAGACAGAGAGAGACAGAGCATGAACGGGGGAGGGGCAGAGAGAGAGGGAGACACAGAATCGGAAGCAGGCTCCAGGCTCTGAGCCATCAGCCCAGAGCCCGACACGGGGCTCGAACTCACGGACCGCGAGATCCTGACCTGAGCTGAAGTCGGCCGCCCAACCGACTGAGCCACCCAGGCGCCCCTGGATCCAGAAATTTTGATGAGATTCACACTGAAATGTTCTTTATATGGCCTGGTTGCTGCTAAATCAATACCAACAGTTTAATCAGCAGTGAGAAAGGTGAACATTTCAGCCGGGGAGAATCCATGAATGGATGCATCCTAATGCAATCGCTGGATGCATTTGACTTGTGGAGTGAGTTTTCCTGTCCTGCTGAAGAATTTGCACATCATTGTTAATATGCCTCATAACCTGTCTTTGGTTTCTTGGTCTAAAAAATAAAGAAAATAAATTAGAAAAAGGTTGGACTCCAGAACCAAACTGTGGTAAGAAGTTCCTTATTAAGAACTTCCATCTTTGTAAGAAACCTGATTGCGGACATTAAAATTCATGATGACTTGATTCTGAAATTATGGATTCAGGTGATTTTAGAAGATGAACATATCGCTCATAAGCACTGCTTTAGGAAGCCATTTAAAATCATAAAAAAAGTATCTCTGCTGGTGTTATCAGTGTCAAAGAAAATGATATCTCATCTTTCATGTCATAACCCAGGAGGACACCTTTACCCTTTTCAGACAACATACTTCAATACATGCATGTCCTTTAAAGATTTTTAGGGGCGCCTGGGTGGCTCAGTCGGTTGAGCGTCCGACTTCGGCTCAGGTCACGATCTCGCCGTCTGGGGTTCGGGCCCCGCGTGGGGCTCTGGGCTGATGGCTCAGAGCCTGGAACCTGCTTCTGATTCTGTGTTTCCCTCTCTCCCTGCCCCTCCCCCGTTCATGCTGTGTCTCTCTCTGTCTGAAAAATAAATAAATGTTAAAAAAAAAAAATTAAAGATTTTTAAAAATACGTGTTAAAATTTTTCTAACTCTAAATTTTGTGTAAATATACACAAATTCACTGATCCTCTTCAACAAATTTAAAAACAGAAAGAGAAATAGACCAAATAACATCTGACCAGAATTTTTGTCAAGGGCTAGCATTCCCTTCTATGTATCTTTTCCTATCTTATTCACAATTTATGACTTTTCTACATACTGAAATCACCTAAGATGTTTTGATATAGTTAAGTACATGAGGAAAAAAATCTGTATCAACCTTATAATAGCATAACAAATGTCCATTTCTTAGGTTATTAAAAATAGTTATAATGTGCCCTTGTCATTTGTGTCTGCAATTAAACTTTGGTTAGTATTTTAATATATTTATAAAACTTTAAAAATTGGAGATTTGATTATTATTTTGTTCTATTATGTTTGCATTGTTTTCCCAGAGTTAAATTTTATTCTACGCATCTTTTTTTATGATAAATTACAGTCTCAATATATGCTGGTACCTTACCACCTAAGAATTCTACTGATTTTGAAGGTTTAAACATTTGCTAAGAGTAAGGTAATTTTGAGTGAGTTGTAGTATTCTGAAAGCAGTTTGGCTGTGGAAGTAACTTAAAAGTATGTGCGGTTTATTCTTTCCTTTTCTGTCTCTCTATCTACTTATAATCTTATTTGTGACTCAGAAAAATTAAAATACACGTTCCTTAATTTTAGTGGAGGTTCGAAGTATAACCCTATTTTCAGCAAGGACAGTATTTCTCAACAACTTCATAAATACTGCTTTTGGTCCCACAATATATCCTTCCTTAAATTTCTTCACATTTTAATGTATAAGCTCATAAATAATTTCATTCTGTGAGTATCCTACTTACCAAAGAGTTTAGATTGTTTATTACTATAGCAGTGAATAGAACATGTAAACTAAAAATGGTGTACAAAAGTAAGCTAAAATTATAATTACTGTGGTCAGCAGAGTCAATAAAAAATTATTGAGTACTTTCTGGTTAGCCCCAGGCTAGAAGTAGAAGATAAAGAAAGAAATGCTGCATATACGCTGGTCTCACATTATTGATATGTTAAAAAAAATGTTACAGGACAAAAGGCTAAGTGGAAAAGGAGAGATAAAATTAAAAAAAAAATGTTGCAGGAGAATAGGACAAAGAAAACTTATCTTCCTTCCTACATTGTTTCTTCCTCTTTTTTTTATATGTGGTTATAATGCTCTATATTTCCTTATGAATATAATATCTTGTTGAATATTTAACCCTGGAATGGAGTCATTGACCAGGGCATGTTTTCCTTTACTGGACTATTAAAATAATCCTCATCACCATGGTCTACAACATTTCTTAGCATTTATAATAATGATAAAGTCCTTGTTATGTTATTCTCATTCTCACAATGCTTGTAAACCTATTTGAAGACATTTTTAGCAGAGCTTGAGAAGGGAATACTTACCTGGGTTTTTCTCCAACTACTGATGTGATGAGGTTACATATTAGCGCAAACGTTTGCTTGCTAATTTAAGATAATTTGAATAATTCAAGATAATTTGAAGACAATGATCCCATCTCGAAGAATGCCTCAGTTTAATGTCACCTAAACAACAAACTCTCTAACAGCAGGGGATATATCTCCAGAATTTCGTTTATAGCCTATCAAATAATGGATGAATGGTTGCATTCATTAATGAATAAATTTTGAATATCGGAGCTGACCTTCTTCACATTATTTCTTAATTCCTGCCAGTAAATTATTATCAAAATTTCTGATTTTTTTCAAACTTAGTTTCATATGCATTTATAATACAAGAAAACAATAATATTTTGTTGAGACCAATTTTCTTGTTAGGAAAATCACTTGTCTTTACGTTTGTGAATATAGCTTCCTCAAGATTCAGTGGCTGACTCTAGATGTCTGGAATGTGTGAAACTAATATGTGAATTTTCATGTTACATCACCTTGGATTTGTTGAAGGCTTCTAACTATCGCAAGCTGTACAAGGCAAAGGAAGAGAGAGAAAAATAGCAAAGATTCCCTTCTTTGGATGTACTGAAATACCAGAAATGGAATTTTAAAGGTAGAAGAGAGCTTAGATGTTATTTAGTTAAAGTAAAGCACCATGCTATAACACAGAGATCTGTGTTAGATCTGAATTAATTCAGTTTTTCTCAGCTGGCTCAGGGCTGCACATGGATTTAATCCAGATCGCCTTGCCCAAATAATATCTATTCACATTCAATTAATCCACTTCCACTTTAGTCTCTCCAAATTGAAGTGCCCTGATAGTTTTCTTTGTTCTGCTTCAACAGTTTCTTACTATCCCCAATCATCTAGAAAATTGAAATTACTTTTTTTCTAGATCGTCCTTGCTTTTATATGCTTTTTTTCTTTACTAGAATTACAGAGATTATTTCGGATTTGAATGTGCTTTACAAAAAGCCACTTAACTACTGCCTTCCTTGATGGTTCATTGGAATTTAGATTTTCAGGTTTTTCTTTTATATATTTCGGTCAAGAGTAACTCTCTTCCAGAGTTTCATTTTGAGTCACAGGCAAGCGGTTGGCACAACGTAAATGGAAACGTTTTATGAAGAAATACGTAATCAATGAAAAATAAGGTACACTACTAAATGAACAAAATACATCATTTCCTAAAATATAGAGATATAAGCAGAGAAAATTTCTCAGAGAAATAGTAAAGAAGAACAAACGAATTCTATTTAACATATTTTGTTAGGCTACCAGAATATTGTTGGGCTTCCGAATGCATATGTATTTATTTTTAAATAATTAAAATGTAAAGAAGTGAACAAAATTTAAGGCAATTCCACCACAAAGAGAAAATAAGTGTTGTGTTTTTGGATATTTATGAATAATTCCTTTGTAGATATATGTTTACAAACAAAACTCAAATTGCAGTTTCAATTTAGTATCCAGAATTGTCACCATGCCTTATATTTCCTCTGCATTATATTCACATGGGATTAACAATGTTCCATAAATTTAATTATGACTTGTGGCAGGTTTCATTCAATGATGTACCATTATCTTGGAGGATGCTGTTTTCCCCTGGCTTCATGTTTCTCTGCAGGAGGGGATCTTGTTATGATACCTATCCTCAGTGTTTCTCCATATTCATGAATTTGAGAGAAAAACAGAGCTCTGTGTCTCAGCAACTTATGGGATATCTTTTGATATCTACCTGCCTACACGTATTATGTGTTGTCTTCTCTTTTGCATGCAGTGAAAAGGTCAGTCCCTTTTCTACAGAGGCTTGCAAAGACAGTGCCTGAGTGGCTGAACTTGCCTAATTCAAGTTTCCTGCAAATCTAAGGCCTATTGATTGTCCAATGATTTTATTTTTTAATGTTTATTTAATTTTGAGAGAGAGAGAGAGCGAGTGAGCAGGAAAGGGGTAGAGAGAGAGGGAGACACAGAATCTGAAACAGGCTCCAGGCTCTGAGCTGTCAGCACAGAGTCTGACGCCGGGCTAGAACTCACAAACCGTGAGATCATGACCTGAGCCAAAGTTGGGCCACCAATTGACTAAGCCACCCAGGCGCCCCTAATGATTTTACTTCTAATAAGAGATCATTTTGATTTTCATTCGCCTGCCTTCTTTTCCATTTCTCTGTTGGTTCCAAATTCTGGTGCAGGAAAGAGGAAGTCATTTATTAAGCTTTTTAAAACATCTAACAACACAATGTACTTATAAATTTATTTTGTGAAATATTTATTGGTTCTAATGTTCAATTACTCTAAATTAATATGATAAAATTTTGCAAATAAATTATTGCCTATATGAGAAATTATTTTAAATGAGAATTCCAGGAAAGGTATATTATGTCAAGAAGCATTAGGATTCGCAAGTTTCTTGATAAATAGTATAAAATTATTTTTTTAATTATAATTTAAACAGAATTTGAAGAGACAGCCCATTCATTATTCTTATCTATGTTGATCTCGGTATTTTTGAAAATATTGCTAAGTTGATCAAATATGTAATTATTTTTTCTGCATTTCATTGATTAGTGACATTGTAAAATATGAAGTGATTAATTAGTAATTTTCTTTTTCGCGTCCTCAAAAATTCTTCAAAGAATTAGAAGTACTACATGATCTGTCTTCACTCCATTAACTTTCTGCTCTCATTTCCTGTTAGTTTCCAATGTACTTATTAGGACCAGAGTGGCTTGTTTTTCAATGTGTTCATAAAAATTTCTATATGTATGTAGATTTTTTCTTTCTCCTGCCCAGAATTTTGATAATAACTTATATAGAGTTTGTATACTGTTATTTTCACGTGTCATCAGTTTTTATCATATGCTAGTACATTTGCTTTGGCAAATAAGATCTTTACAATGTACAGTGTTTCCATTCCCCTAGAATTTTTGTATGTGACATTAGTCCCAGTTATTTATGTTTGTATTTAGACAGCAATAAACATCTCTAATTTTCTTGTGAAAAATTTAAAACATCCTTATATATTGTTAATTTACTTTTAATAAGGTGGTTCGTCTAATCACTACCTCTCAGCAGTATAATTTATCAATTATTTTTAAAAATTAGCATACAATTATCATGATAGGCAATGAATAATGTATAGAATTGTTGAACGACTATATTGTACATCTGAAACTAACATAACACTGTATGCTAACTATAATGAAATTAAAATAAAAAACAATAAAAAATTAGCACATTTATTGTGAATAATATATTATTTATTCATTTTTTAATTGCTAGTATTATTTTTCTATTAGCAGTTTTTTGGGGAAGTACCTGTTTATTTCATTTCCCAGTTTTTAAATCATTATTAACAATCATTTGAAGTTTTAAAATACATAATTAACAATTTTGACTTCTTAATTGTTCAAATAATGTGTCACCTTTATTTCTTTGAATTTTTATTTACACCTTTAAAAAAGGTAACAATATATGTACATTTTGTTCCTAAAACTTTCTTTATGTTTTTCTTACGAAATATTTTTTCAAACTGATGGTAAGTTATAATTAGAATTTGATCCTGGTTGTTTTATGCTTTCAATTTTACATTAACCCTTCAATTTGGCTGGTATATGTTTGGATCATATAATGATCAGTTTCTTTCCAAAATACATTAATCAACAACATATTGCCTGCTTGTATCAGAATCTTATTTAGCATATACTCAGTTCTTGTATGTAAGGCCTATTTTCTTATATTTTACTAATTGCTTACCATTGATTCAGTACTCTTCCATTTTAGTTAAAGTTATTGTAATATTGATTATGCTTTTCTGTTTTATAACACCTGCTCCATTGTAGTCTAAAATTTTCTCTTTGGCATATGTCCACAGTATTTTGAAAAAAGTGAAACCTTTCTGTTGACATATCCAATATATTTTCTAAGTATTAGAGCTAGATTTTTTAAAGTATTAAATCATACATATTATAATATGCATATAATCATCCTTTATGTTTCATTATTTATACACTTTTGTCATCATACTGATTTTTACGTTTAATATTTTAAATTTTTTTAATGCTTATTTATTTTTAAGAGAGAGAGAGAGGGAGGGAGAGACAGAGTGTGAGTGGGGGGAGGGGCAGAGAGAGAATGGGAGATGCAGATTCCAAAGCAGGCTCCAGGCTCTGAGCTGTCAACACAGAGCCCGACGCGAGGCTCGAACTCATGGACCTTGAGATCATGACCTGAGCTTAAGTGGGACGTTTGACTGACTGAGCCATCCAGGCGCTCCATGTTTAAATTTCTAATAAATGTAATAAATGTTAACTAAAAAATGATATCAGATAGCTTTAAAAACAAATCTAAGCCTTTACTTTTCTTCTTGATTAGGCAAAAAAAGATACTCAGGAAATCATTGTTGAGACCCAGTTAATATTCATTATTGGGGAGGAAATTCACAAATAGACTTGCCCTACATTGTTGAGAAAATAGCAAAAGTGATCAACTGAAGAAACCATGATAAACCTCAGAAGAAGTATGAGGACATGATAAAATTCAAAATGAGTCACATTTAAGGATACGAATAAAAATCTTCTCATTACATAAATTACCTAATAAATGGGCATACAATATATATAACAATAATAGGCAGTCTTGAAAAAAATCTGTTAGATTAAAACAAAACTACCAAATGAAGCAAAAATTAAACTTGAAGGATTTGAAAATAAGCTGAAAATATGGATATCAAATTAAAACCTGCAGAATACATTGGCATTATTTAAAGGCACTATAGGGGCGCCTGGGTGGCGCAGTCGGTTAAGCGTCCGACTTCAGCCAGGTCACGATCTCGCGGTCCGTGAGTTCGAGCCCCGCGTCAGGCTCTGGGCTGATGGCTCGGAGCCTGGAGCCTGTTTCCGATTCTGTGTCTCCCTCTCTCTCTGCCCCTCCCCCGTTCATGCTCTGTCTCTCTCTGTCCCAAAAATAAATAAAAAACGTTGAAAAAAAAAATTAAAAAAAAATAAAATAAAATAAAGGCACTATAAAGAGACAGCAATTTCTTAGTGTTCAAGTTTTTATGTAAAGAAAGTCTAAAGAAAACCTTTTAAATCTAAAAGGAAAATACATAAATTTAAACGATTAGAGAGAGAAAACAAGCACAAAACAGAAATCCAGGAGGTAGAATATATTTGCAGTTAAATAATTGAAGAAAATTTGATGACAAGATAAATTGAAAACCACTGGATCACCCAAACCAACATAAACTAAAGTAAAAACAAAACCAAACCCAAAAACCTTTAAAAAGATCAACACCTGTATGTAACCAAATGAAAAAAAAAATACATTTTAGGGACACCTGGGTGGCTCAGTCGGTTAAGCGTCTGACTTCAGCTCAGGTCATGATCTCATGGTTCATGGGTTCGAACCCCACAACAGGCTCTGTGCTAACAGCTGGGAGCCTGGAGCCTGCTTCAGATTCTGTGTTTCCTCTCTCTGCTCCTCCCCTGCTTGTGCTCTGCCTCTCAAAGATAAATAAATGTAAAATAATAATTTTTTTAAAAAAAATTTAAATTACATTTCAAAATGTTCGCAATTATCCTTCAAAAAATTACATTAAAAAAATGAGGGGCTCCTAGGTGACTCAGTTGGTTAAGTGTCCATCCTCGGTTCATGATCTCGCGGTTTGTGAGTTTGAGCCCCAGGTCGGTCTCCATGCTGACAGCTCAGAGCCTGGAGCCTGCTTCAGATTCTGTGTCTCTCTCTCTCAAAAATAAATAAACATTTTAAAAAATTCAAAAACAAAACAAAACAAAACACAGTTATATTGGGCACCCGGGTGGTTCAGTCAGTTAAGCATCGGACTTTGGCTCAGGTCACGATCTCGGGATCCTGGTCTGTGGGTTTGAACCCTGCATGGGGCTTTGTGCTGACCGCCCAGAGCCTGGAGTCGGCTTCAGATTCTGTGTCTCCTCCTCTCTCCCTGTCCCTCCCCCCCTCACACTCCGTCTTTCTCTCAAAAACAAATAAACGTTAAAAAAAAAAAAAATGAGAAAAGCACACATCTGTCTTCCAGCTCCACATGTAAGGAGTTTGGAAGTCATCAATCTATCTTAACAACAAAGAAGAAGCTGAACAGACTGAAATACCAACAACTCTTACTGGATCCTTTAGAGAGGTGAGGAGACAAGGCAAAAACTGCCTGCAAGGCTGGAGAAGCAGAAAGGAGAAGCCTTTCTCCTGCAAGGCTGGAGAAAACTGCCTGCAAGGCTGGAGAAGTCACAAGTAGGAGCTGCTGTGGGAACTAGTGCCAGAGATAGGGAAACCCGAACTGTAATTTACAAATTGCTGGATGCCTTGTGTATTGACACCTGTGACAGTTAAAGACTCCCAGGAAATTAATTCATGGGAAAATGAAATACCACTGCAAACCTATTAGAATTAATAATAATAATAATAATAATAATAAATCTGACAATGCAAACTGCTAGCAAGAATGCAGAGCAACAGGAACTCTCACGCATTTCTGGCAGGTATGACAAGTGATACAGTCCACTTGGGAAGAAAATTTGGTAGCTTTTTCCCAATCTAAAAATAGCCTTACCATATAATTCACTAATGGTGCCTCTATGTATTTACCAAACTGATTTGAAAATCTATGTTGACACAAAAACCTGAACATGAATGGAAGCAACCCAGATGTCATGTAATAGGTGAATGGATAAAATACTTATGTACATTTATACAATAGAATATTTTCAAAAACTGAAAACAAATGGGGCATGAAAATATGAAAGGACGTGGACAGACTTTAAACAAATTTTGGTGAGTGAAAGAAGCCAAACTGATTCCAATTACAAGACATTTTGGAAGAGCCAAAGCTATAAATATAGTAATCAGATCAGTGTTTTGGTGTCAGGGGTGATGGGATATAGGTAAGGTGAACTATGCGAAGTGCGGGGGACTTTTTAGGTTGGTGGAACTATTCTATGTGATACTATAATGGTGGCTATACGACAATTTGCGTTTGTCAAAATCCCAAGAATTTTATGGCAAAGAAGTGAACCTTAATGCCTGTTAATCAAAAGAAAAAATCTTAGGATTTTGGGGCAATCCCGGAAGGGATTTAGATTGTGACAAGAGACTCTAATTGTATTACAAATATATGCAACAACTACTGAAGCAGATGGAAGGAAATGAAGCAAATATATATAATTTTAGAAATGTCCAGAATCCGTAATACTAATGGAGAAAGGATGTACGTATAAGCACTGTATTCTGATTGGTAAACTTATTCCCCTTGGAAGTACAGGTTAATCAGTCGAATACTGCCATAAACGTGTGCTGAAATTGAAAAATTAACTAAGTGGAGAGTGGTTAATAATATCCAGGTTTGTTACTGTTGGAGTGGGTGTTTACCGTTCTGCAAGGGAAGGAGACTACAATGATCCATGTGGCAATGAATTAGAGATGAAGCTGTGAGTATGAACTCGTGTTTGGCTTCCTATAGGTACAGATGGTTACATTAGAAATATTTATATATATGTGTATATCCATAGGTTGGTTTACACACACACGTATATTGCCTTTCTCTGCCAATTGAAAATCCCTGAAGTGATGACACAGTAGAAAGAAGGACACAAAGCACTCTGATCTTGGTTCTTCATACCATTCTTCAGTGAAATGAGTTGGAGTTCCTTGAACAAATGGATGATTCCAGGATTGGGTAATATGACATTCAAGATGAACCTGGGTCATACTGTAGTGTCAGAGAGCAAGATGTGCAATGAGAGGAGAGAAGTGGGAAGGAAGAAAGAAAGGAAGAAAAATGAACACTGTATAAAGGTAGGTCGAGGGCACACAAGAGCCAAAGTAAAAGAATTTGAATGGCTAAAATTGGAAAAACTTGAGCAACAAAATAGACAAAGTAGGATTAGTTTGTAAGCCAAAATATAAAATAAATATCCATGAGTCCATACTGATATAAAAACATGACTGAAACAATAAAGGGGTAAGAATAGAAAAATGCTCCCATGCAGTATTCTACATAATTTATGCAAGTACTCTGCCCTCAGGGAGGGTGGCATAACTCCCTCTCCTTAACTGTGAGCTATGCATAATGACTTCCTTCCAAAGAGTACAGTATGAAAAGGGTGAAAAAATAATGGCTTTATAGCAGAGAAAGCGGACCAACACCACATCAGGCAAGGGATAAAGGTCAACATCCAGTGAGAGGAACTATGTTGATAATATTTATTCTTTATACAATAAGATTAAAATGGCAATTTACCATTGTGATCTTTCTCTCTGTAAACCAAAACCCTGTCCTAATTATGACAAAAAACACTGGAAAAATTCTGATTTTGTAGGGGCACCTTACAAAAAGAAGAAAGAAAGAAAGAAAGAAAGAAAGAAAGAAAGAAAGAAAGAAAGAAAAAAGAAAGAAAGAAAGAGAGAGAGAAAGAGAGAGAAAGAAAGAAAACACTTCAAAAAACTAAAAACCAAACTGGCTAGTTTTATTCAAAAATGTCAAGGTCACTGAGTCACCTGGGTAACTCAGTTGGTTAACTCCCTAACTCTGTATTTTGGCTCAGGTCATGATCTTACACTAAGTGAGATCGAATCTTGCCTCAGGCTCTGTGCTGAGAATGAGGAGCCTGCTTGTGATTCTTTCTCTCTCTCTTTCTCTCTCTCTCTCTCTCTCTCTCTCTCTCTGCCCCTGTGTGCTTGCACTCTTTCTTTCTCTCTCTCAAAATAAATGAACAAACAATAAAAAATGTCCAGGTCATCAAAAGGAAAAAAATAAATGTTTAAGAAACTGTCAAGACAAGTGGAGACTAAGAAGACACAACAGACATTTTCAAGGAGACATATAATGATACCATGAGGAGAAAAAAGTAGATGTGGTAAAATCTAGAAAATTTCAAAAAAATGTGGACTCCTGTTAATAACAATCTATCAGTATTGGCTCATTGACTATAGTAAATGCATCATGCTAAAATAAGAGGGTAATAATAGGAGAAAATTGGGTGTGGTAGATAGGGGAACTCTCTATACAATCAAAGCTGGAGTCATCACAATTCTAGATTTGTGGTTCTCAAAATAGTTTGGTACCAGCATGAAAATAGACACATAGATCAATGGAATGGAATAGAAAATCCAGAAATGAGGGGCGCCTAGGTGACTCAGTCAGTTGAGCAGCCAACTCTTGATTTCATCTCAGGTCACGATCTCATATGAGGTTTATGGGATCAAAGTCCATGTAGGGCTCCATGATGATGGCACAGATTCTGCTTGGCATTCACTCTCTCCTCTCTTTCTGCACCTCCATCTGCTTGCACTCTCTCTCACTCTCTAAATAAATAAATATTAAAAAGAAAACCCAGAAACGAACCCAAGATTATATGGTCAATTAACCTTCAACAAAGGAGGCAAGAACATGCAATGGGAAAAACTCTTCAACAAATGGTGTTGGGAAAACTGGACAGTGACATGCAAAAGAATGAAAGTGGACCGCTTTCTTATACCAAATGCACAAATAAATTCAAAGTGGGTGAAAGACCTAAATGTGAGACCTGGAACTAGCAAAATCCTAGAGGAGAATGTAAGCACTATCCTCCTTCACATCATGCATAGAAATTTCCTTCTAGATAGGTCTCCTAAGACAAGGGAAACAAAAGCAGAAATAAACTGTTGGAACTCCTCATTTTGTTTTAATAAATCTCAAATTTTTCTAAAGAATAAAGTCAATTAAAAATAGCATACAATGGGGCGCCTGGGTGGCTCAGTCGGTTAAGCAACCAACTTCGGCTCAGGTCATGATCTCACAACACGTGAGTTCGAGCCCCGCGTCAGACTCTGTGCTGACAGCTCAGAGCCTGAAGCCTGTTTTAGATTCTGTGTCTCCCTCTCTCTGACCCTCCCCCGTTCATGCTCTGTCTCAAAAATAAATAAACGTTAAAAAATTAAAAAAAAATAGCATACAATGAAAAAAAAACAAAACTTATAGATAAGTATGATATCAAAAGCTGAATTTTCCCAGCCAATTCCAAGTTTCCTCCCTCTCTTATCCCTGTTAGAGGAAAGGGTGAGTCCTCTACTTCGACCTCTCTTACCTTTAAATTTTTTTAATGTGTATTTATTTTTGAGAGAGACACACAGTGCGAGTGGGGGATGGGAAAGAGAGAGGGAGACATGGAATCTGAAGCTGGCTCCTGGCCCTGAGCTGTCAGCACAGAGCCCCATGCAGGGCTCAAATTCATGAGCCCTGAGCCATGTCGGTCGTTAACCGACTGAGCCACCCAGGTGCCCCAACCTCTTTTACCTTTTAGTCATTCACAGGATTTCACTTTGCTGCCTTTGCATTCTCTGAAGTAGGAATGGAGAAGAAATGATAAAGACGTAAAATGACAAAAGTCTGACATCTAGAAACCACAAAAGAAGGAAGAACCTGGGCTGGAGTCTGGAAAGATTGTTTTTAGAGGAAAATTTTGACATCACATATATGGCCAGTATGGATGTGATGGGTATTACTTACATTAGCCTACGGTAGAGCAGTCAATTAATTTGGTGCCGGCTGAGATTTCCTTTCGGGGGCCAACGCCCCCACCTACCAGCCTGTGTGGGTGTCATTGTCTGCAAACAGCTCACAGCTGGACAAGTCCACAGACATTACCCTGATTCACCTGGAGCTGCTTCGCCAAACTTGCCTTGGAACTATCCCACTCCTGCAAGAGGTCATCCCTTTCAGTGAGTCACGTGGACTTATAAAAACGTCTGCGTCCCAAGTCAGAGCTTTTAGTTGATGCTCTTTATGCTTCTAAGCTCTCCTCGAGATCAGGATAAAGCCAGTCTTAGCTGATGCCCTGATCTCGCTCATTCTCATTCCTCATCCTATCCCAAGTTTCTTCTGAGCCTATCATTTTGGTAATCACTTACACAATAATCTCTGTTTTAGGGTCTACTTTTAGAGAATACGCCTAAGAGAGATGCCTTAAACTTTGCACCTACCTTTCCTTTCTTTCACTGTGTGTGTGGCTTCATCCAATGGCAATCCAATTTTTATAATGAAGCCACCTGGTCTCCTCAAACTGAGATTATTCATGGTCTTCAGTAGAAAGAAAGCTGAGGAGTACTCTGTTACTTTCAGCCTGAATGAAATTCAAAAAGGACCATTAACGGTGCTATCTTACTAGGAGAAGATTTAAATATATCGATTTAACTATACAAATCTATACTTACATATTTATATATACTACATATAGTCTCAACGTGAGATTAAATATATGCAGAATATAATGTATACCTATATAGGTAAATATATACCTATTAATATATTCAATAAACATATAATGCACATGCATTAATATAGTTACAAATTTTAAATACAATTCTTATTTACTATAAAAGAATACATTTTACTTATCAGTAGACACCCACTAATAAATTCACGTAGTTTAATGTTAGCATTATGAAACTATAAATAGAAGGTTTCTACAAAACTCAGAGAAGATAATTTCCAGATTTGCAGTATTCACTTGGTTTTTTTAGAATGTTAATTTTTTTTAATAAAGAAAACACGGAGGCTTTTTATCTCAATAAGGAAAGCAACAACATGCCAGAAATGCAATGTTGCCTCTAGTATGGTAATATATTCCTTTTGAAGACTGTTTTGCTGTGGACGGAGCATAGTTTAAATCCTGAGTACACAGGAGACAGCAGTTGGCATGTGTTCTCTTCAGTTTGACAGCTCAACTTAGGTTTTATACAGCTCAGCACATCTTTATTAGTACATCAAGCCCTGTTATTGCTTAGAACAGAAGGACTCATGCTTCGGTATTCATGAGAGGGGGGCATAGTAAAGTAGAAAGATGCTATAAAATGTAGACTGTTAAAAAGGCATACAATTTTGTGATTTCTTCTCTTCCCCACCACAGCAGCCAAATGGTAATTCCCAAATTTACTAGTTAAAATGATTATTTTGTTCAAGTAGTGCAAAGGTACTCTGTAAGTACTGAATGTATACAAGACACAATGTTAGGTTCTAGCTTTGCAAAGTTATATGATACATAGCATTTACCATTAAACATCTATGTTTTCTTTAAAAGTCCTCCTGGTTTACATCTTTATAGAGTGAATAGATTTTGTTTTCCTACTTACATACAGGCTTTTATTTGACTTTTATGTTTTTATAAGAGATATGCTGGTGAATCTCCTGTTCTTCTGTTATAAAATCATATTACTTTCTTTTCAACTGAGGATATAATGAATTTATAATCCAAACAATTTTCAGATACCTTAATCTTGGAACTTTTGCCATCTTTCTAATGTAATCCTGCAATACAACCAGGTAGAGATTGCATTCTCATGAAGTAAAAAAATTTTACACGTTCAGTTTTGCCACAGAGGTATGTAAATTCATCAGCACATTGCCATAATCCATGAAAGCAGGATTTGGACTTGATAACCATCAATACAGGCTTAACTTTCCTACCAGGCAAGAGATCATGGTAATTGCCAGGAAGAGGCTCAGGAAAATTGAAGTGCCTTAGTCATCCATATGACAAGTAGAGGCCTACGGAAAATGTTGGGCAAGTTCAAAGCCCAGCCCAATTTATGACAAAAACTAGGGACTGGGAAACCAGAGATAGTTTCCAAACTGGGAGCAATTTACTACCTTGCATAGGCATTGTCAATAAGTGAAAAGCTCAGAGGCTCCTAGGTGTCTTTGCTTTTGGGTAAAATCATATTCCTCAAATGGAAATCCTGTTGAATCCCATTTGCAAAGTTGCCAGAAGGACATCTAAACCTGAATGTGGCGGAAGTGAGCATTAAATGATTCAAGCAAGAGGTGGCACAGGCGTCTGACTATGACCTTGTGGTCTGGAAGTTCACATAGTATTAGAAGTATCAGCATTTAGAACACGGGCAGAAAGGACTTAGGAACAATAGTGCTACTTTTGAGGTTTGCCGTTTGAAAGACAAGTGATGGTTTGTTGTGGGAGTTGGTCAAAACTCTCTTCGCTTCCGAAAGGCATCAGCTAATTCTGAGCACAGACATATTCAATCGTATTTGACGGAGGTCTGAGAAATATGTAAATAATCCGGGAGCGGAGCATCAAAGCTCTCCAACATGTGGAAATGGCATATTACATAGCATTCTAAAGAGTGAATTGTGGGAATAGTGCACTGCATAAATGAGAAGGCAGCATCACTACCTGTGAGGTCAACCACAGAGCTATCCAAGGCGTCCCCAATGCCATTGATATGTGGTCTGAATTTGATGACTCTATCCCATCCAAGTCAAAACATTCTACCTGACTCACAGATAGAAGTGCCGTATTGAAGACCAGTTTGTTCTTTGTAATCAGAGGTATTATGACCGCATGCTGTGAAACTAGATGGAAGAAGATAAGGGCAAGTCTATGCAGTGAGCAAGGATATAAAATCTTTATTTAGTAATAGAAGAAAAAATTGGCACTAATTTTAAGGGAATCACTTGGATTTTTATACACTCTTGGGCTCTAGTAAATGGATTTGCTATATTACCAGGCATATAAGCCTCAATGATTGGGCAAAAGTGCACCCCCTGTAGGTACTCATTTGCGAATTATTTTTTCTGGACATTTACAGGAAGACAGAGTAAGTTATCGGGATGGGTAATGATCATATAAAAAGTAGGCCAAAAATAAATAGAATCCACTTTCAAGCTCAGACAAAGATCGGAATGCTAATATTGATGTCTGAGTCCAACTCCTTAGCAATTCCTGGATTCATAATATAAGTGGACATGCTATGCCTAGGCTGTGCACCTATCATCAAAGAGATGACTAATTCATTTTGGACTAGACCAAATAACTAATGTAAAGGATAAACTCAGTGTCAAGAAGAAAGAATAATTTGAAAATAGAGGGAGTTAACATTATCAAAGGATATAGATCCGTGCATAAACAGCATATGAATTAAGTCAGAACACTAATGGTAGCTACAAGTGTCTGTTAACTGAGATTTATAGCTAATATACTCTAGATGTTACTCATCCTGTAACAGAAGAAATCTTAGAGAATAGACTTAAGGCTTTGTAACAGCAAATTATTAATTCAGCCCCTAACCCAAGATATATTTCTTCTGATCAAAATATACATTCACTGCAACCTATGTACAGAAATGGGTAAGGAGACACTATTAAATGATTTTCTTTATCCTTTGCCATCTACAGAACTAATAAAATGATTGTTACTCCAAGTAGGTGATTCAAAGGCATAGTTAAGCGAGTAACAAATCGAATATAGAGGAAATGTGTCTGGGGGGCTACTATTCTGAAAAAGTTTCTAGAAAAGGAAGTGTGAATAAAGGAATAGGAGGGGATGCAAATACACAACTAAATCTCTTTGCCACATAGAAGCCTTTATTTTTTCGTTTTGCCTTATTCAGAAGTATTGGGTGACATTTAAATTTGTGTGTACCCACGGAGTCTTATATTAATGGAAAAGGTGCAGTATCATTGAACTTTACGGTGTATAATCCTAAAGTCACTTGGAGATGGAGAATGATTTACCCCATGGAGCCAACTTTGGGCAAACTGTGAATGCAGCTCCATGATCAAGTATCAGGGAAAAGTCCAACTCCATGACCTCTGCTTCAGTAAAGGATTGAGTAAAATAATGAGGATGTTTGTTATTATTACTTGCTCTGTGGATCGATAGCGTGAAAGCTTAACCATAGCAGGTAATAGTGAGTGTCAAACGGATAAAATAAGGAAACAGGCAGATGTCATAGCAGATGGCGGATGGTCATTAGTAGATACCAATCCCCAGGAAAAGATGGCATCATGATAGTCCTATGTGACCAGGTCAGGGCAAGACAACTCTTACCTATTTTATTATCTGTCATTTAGTAATGACTGCTTTTAGAAGAAATTTCCATATTGAGTTCTTTGTAGAAAGGAGATTGGACCCTTGTCGGCTTATAAAAACTCCCTAAATCTTCCCTGTGTATAACCTGAACAAAAGAAGTGAACCTGTGACAGCCAATGAGTCCTTATATAGGAAGCTGACTGTAACTCCCTGTTTGTGGTTTTCGGGTTATATTTACCTTTATGGTAGGTTTTCATTTGACCTGAGGAAACAATTTACCAATGATAAAGGATGCTGAGGAGTGGGGCTTTCAATTGCTGAACGGTGATAAATTAAGCAGGTATCCAGTGATTCATATACAGGAGAAGATCCGGGGTGGGGTTGGGGAAGAAGACAGGTGATCCAGTGTAATCTCGTAAATAGGCTGAAAATTGACCTCGTGAAAAATACTCTAATGATATTTGATAGAGTCTTCACCTAAGGCATAATCTTATTAGGACATCTCTGGTTTAGTGTTTTTTTGTCATAAATAAATCATAATCTACAAAAAATAATATTTTTTTTACATTTTTTATGTTTACTTATTTTTGAGAGAAACACAGTGTGAGTGGGGGAAGGGCAGAGAGAGAGGGAGACACAGAATCTGAAGGAGGCTCAAGGCCCTGAGCTGTCAGCACAGAGCCCCACGGTGGGGCCCAAACCCACCCACGAGATTATGACCTGAGCTGATGTCAGACACTTAACCGACTGAACCATCCAGGTGCCCCAGAAGGAATAATTTTATTAAGACATCTCTACTTTAGTATTTTTTGTGGTAAACAAATCATACTCTACAGATTTACGGGGGAGCATGACTAGTTGGAAAATGCCACATACACTATTCAACTATTTGAATATAAAAATGGAAATGTAAAGTAACCTGAATAAGGTCAATCACATTTTCACTCTTGGGGAATTATAGTCAAGAAGCACACCAAGAAGTTGGCAATGAAATACAATTTTTCTAATCACTTGGTTTAAAATTGTATCTTATTTCCAAACTCATTTTTGACCATCCTAGTCTGCTCTATTTTTTTCATAATTCTTATTACATCCTAACATAGTATATAATTTACTTTTCATTGCTTATTGTTTACTGCCTGTCTTTCATCATTAGAATATAAGACACACAAAAATAGGCACCTAGTCTTGCTTTATTCATTTATAATAAATCCATTTATTAGTGAAAAGTATGTAGTAGGTACACGAAAATGTTGAATGAATGAGTGAATGTGTTCAAGGCAACTGTTATGTTACAGTCTGCAATCATTAGGTACCATGTGTGGAATGAAATTATGGGGATCCTAGATGAGGTTAAGAGTTTGTGTTTATATGAATTATAGAAGTAAAGAAGCAGAGAGAGAGATGGAGAGAGAGAAGAAAAGACATAAGAGAACGGGGAGGGGGGAGAGGAAAGAGGAACTGATAGGAATGAGGAAGAGAAAAATAGGAAGAGGGAAAAATGAGGAGTAGAGGATTAACTCATCTTTAGAGCTCTTTTAGTATTTATTCCTATGGTCCTTAATTGTTTATCTTCCCAAATTGCTAAGGAGTTCTCTAAGACACTCTTGTATCTAAATACAATAAATCACGTTTTCCCAAACATTTGAAAAGTGGATTTCCCGTTCTTGACACAAAAAGACCTAATGAGAAAGAATAAGTTCCCTGAAATTTACTACACAAGATTTTTCTCTAGTTCAATAATAATATGAAAAATAATAGTAGTAAATTATTTTGATGGTAAACAAAGGTATTCTCACTTTTTACCTAAAATGAAAGCAATCCATTTACAGTTTAATTTCCTTAAAGTGATGCTTTCATAGATACAAGCATTTTTCTCACCTCCAATAAAAACCAGAAAAATAAAACTGAGGATGTTAAGAGTTATTTAGTATACAGTAGTTATAATTAGAGTTAACTGTCTTTTCCTTTTGACCTTGCAGAAACAATAAATGTTAATGAGGCACTCTTATTTTTGTGTGTGGAGTTGTTCACATGCAAAAAAAACAAACACACAAAAAACAAAACATTAAAAATTCACCTGCTAGGGGCGCCTGGGTGGCGCAGTCGGTTAAGCGTCCGACTTCAGCCAGGTCGCGATCTCGCGGTCCGTGAGTTCGAGCCCCGCGTCGGGCTCTGGGCTGATGGCTCGGAGCCTGGAGCCTGTTTCCGATTCTGTGTCTCCCTCTCTCTCTGTCCCTCCCCCGTTCATGCTCTGTCTCTCTCTGTCCCAAAAATAAATAAAAAACGTTGAAAAACAAAAATTAAAAAAAAAAAATTCACCTGTTAACATCTGCGGTGCCCACAGACCTTGTGCAAAGAGTTGAATGCTTTACTCTCAATGATGCACAAAAATATCCCTATGTTGACAAAATATAAAATTGTCGCTCCAACAACTCAATTGTCAAAATAAAAGACAATGAAAAATCTAAATTAGACATAAAATTGTTGACAAATTTGACTGTTTAAATAAGGATTTTGTGAGAATAAGTAAAAGAATCAGATCATGTGGTGAAGGCCATTGAGTACTGGAGTTGAAGTTTATTCTGTTATTCAGCAAGCACTCAGTAACTTAACCTTGTAATGTTTTCTTCTTAACTTGGATTTAATATTAAGGAACTGATATTATAATGGTTTATCTAGGATAGATATTAGATCTATTAAAATAGAAACAAAACAAATCAAGCAGACTACTAGAGTTAAGAAAAGTGGCATTGAAGTTTATGGTTCCATGGGGATAAAATAGAAAAAAAAAAGTACTTTATTAAAGAAACTAAGATAAGTGAAATAACCTAAAATATTCATAATTTGAATGGCTTTTCTGCTATCCAAGTGTGATGGGAAGAATAATGGATTCACAAAGAAGTCTACATCCTAATTCCCTGAAGCTGTGATTGCTATGTTATATGGAAGAAGGGAATTAAGGTTGCAGATGAAATCAAGATTGCTAATCAATGGATTTTGTGATGAGATTATCTGGATTTATTCAGGTGGACTCAATGTAATTATAAAGAGCCTTTAAAATGAAAGAGAGAAGCAGAAGAGGAGGTCAGAAATAACGGATATAGTAAAAACTCAAACCATAAATGCTGACTTTGAAGAAAGACGAGCAGAGCCTAAGTCCAGGAATCTGGGCACGTAAAGAAGCTGGAAGGGACACCAGCGTGGCTCAGTTGGTTAAGTGTCCGATTCTTGGGTCATATGTCAAGGTTCCTGAGATTGAGCCCCAAGTTTGGGATTCTCTCTCTCTCTCCCTCTCTCTCTCTGCTCCTGCCCTGCTCCTCTCTCTCTCTCTCTCTCTCTCTCTCTCTCTCTCTCTCCCTCTCCCCACCCTCTCTCTCTCTCAAAATAAATAAATAAACTTTAAAAATAAAGAAAGAAAGAATCTGGAAAACAAGAGAATCAATTCTCCCAAAAAGCCTCCAGAAGGCACAGTTGTGTTGACACTTGCTTTTAGCCTAGTGAGACCCATTTTGGACATTTGACCTCCAGAAACTATGAAATAATTTATATTGATTTAATTCATACTTTTATGGTAATTTTTACATCACCCATAGAAAATTACTGTGCCAAGTCTCTTCCTTATGAATTCAACATTCAAAAGTAGAATTCCTTTCTAGATTGCCTTCTCCTGGGCACTCAGGATTGGGTAACTTGTTTATCTTTCTTTCTTTCCCTTTACACACACTTTTTATTACCAATGCTGTTGATATTCCTTAATTAATTTGTATGATTTCGAAGTACATAAGGTAAATCATCTTAATTCATGTCAATATTACTTTATTCATTTCAAGGATTTTTAATTAATGACTTATTAATATTAATTTATTTAATATTAGTAAATCATTCCAAACTCAATGTCTCAGGTATTTCATGCTTCTGAATCTGTCTTCAAGATATTGCTAGAGTACTTTCTCTTTGTTTTAATTTTATTCCTATTTGTGAAATGTAAATTAATTTTTATTAATTGTCCATTTTGCTTTAAATACTCAGCCCAGTACTCAAAGCCTCTGTGACAGGCAGCTCCTAGAAGGCCCTGAGATTCCTACTTCCTGATGCACATAATCTGTATAATTCCTTCCTATTGATTGTGAATCTGGCTTGTGAATATGATGAGACATCACTAGCATAATTACATCAATTCATATGACTGAGAGGTTTTGTTGAAGCAAACAATGTCCTTAATCAGTCGATGTAGAGTTACTCAAAACGGCCATTTTCCTGGTGAGCCCTTAAAAAAATGTCAGAGAGAATCGAAGGGAATGAAATCATTTTACTGGCCTTGAAGGAGCAACTTTCCATGATATGTGGTGAGGGACACATGGCAGGAATTGTTAGAAGATTCTAGGAGCTCAGAATAACCCTGCTTGATGGCTAGAAAGAAAGCATAACCCTCAGTCCCATAACCAAAAGGAATTAAATTCTGTCAATAACCATTGAGGATCAAAAAGGACCATGAACCTCAGCTGAGATCACAGCCCTGGCTTACACCTGGATTTCACCATGATGAGACCTTGAACACAGAATGCAATAAAAATGTACTGGACTCCCCATGCATGCAAACTGTGAGATGAAAAATATATGCTGTTTTAAGTTGCTAAATTGAAAGTGATTTGATGTGTGCCAAGGCAAACAATTGCACACTCGCAGTAATGTTTGCCCAACATGTTCATCTTACTTCATTTCCTTCTCTCCCTTTATACAACTACCCATTGCACAGGTCAAATAGGTACATTGAATGGAGATATGACAGGAATACTGGCCCTGTGTCCTTCAAGTCCTTGATGCTGGAACTAATCTGCAATCCTTTCAGTAATATGGTACTGCTTTTGGTTTAGTATTTTCCTAAGTAAAGGCAGTTCTAGTGGCTTCTATCTGGCTTTTTCACCATTGCCCTCATTTCACAGGTCAGGGAATCAGTCCCAGGATTCTGCCAGTTGCTGAGTATGTCTATTCCAATTATACATTTTGGAACTGGAGAAATAACTAAAGAAGTGTGTTTGAGGAGCCTCTGGACCTACCACAAGATGAAGCTGAGCTAAAATTCTTCTACGAACCTTGAGTCCTTCCTCTGACTGGTGGGCCACAGTGATATTTTGAGTCTCTTGCAGTAAGTGCCAGTTCAGAGCAAGTGCCCAGCAATCCCCAGAAAAGCTGATCACTCCTTTTTCCACAAAGCACAATCACTTGGTAGTAGGTCCCTTTGGGGAAGTTTGAGAGAAAGAGTAACAGTATAAATTTTTAGCAGTGTACTGGGGTACTTCCTTCAAGGGATCTGGTCCCCCTTTGTTCAAGGGGTTCTGGGCTTGTGAAAAGTCTCAAGTCTAGGAATTCATTGAGGGACTCTGATTCTCTGTTTTGGTAATTGAAGTTACAATTCAGTTTACTTGAACTGGAACTCTTACGCTTATATTGATCAAGTAAGAATTTATTAGACTGCTCATCTATTTCTCTTCTAGGGTCACCATGATTTCCACAAGTCAGACTTTTCTGTTTACTGCTTGACTTTGCTGTTCATTACAGTAACCATGTACACCTTGTCTTTTGCAATTAAATGCTGCCACTTGACCCCTTGGCATCTATTCTCATTGATTTTAAGAATCTCAGTTCTGTGGCAGCAGTCTCTGATCTTTAGAAAAGAACAGCTACAGAGTTCTTCAAGGATGCTGGGACTACCTTTACAAATATATCTCTCACAGGTTTTTTAAAAGGTATGTACCTCTGGGTGGATGAACAGGTCTTAAATGATAAATCCACTTTAACATTCAAATCTTCCTAAACTTTTAATACCTTCTTCTGCAGGATATCAAGGTTAACACATTTCAAAATAATTTTGAATTGGCCCCTTTTTGGTCTACGTTTCAACAAGCCAATGAAACACACTGTTAGAGACATTTCAACCCTTCATGCTTCAACACTGGGTCCAAAATCACTTCGTAGTGGGTCCGTATCAACAAATTTTGTTAGATTCAAATTAATGTTCTTTATGCCATTATCCTGTACTCTTAACATCCATTTCTACACCTATCCTTAGAATTTATGTCTATATAAATTGGAATAGTCATGTAATTTTTTTGGAGTAAAGCACATCTCTTTATGGGTCACACTTTGTACCTCATCTTTCGACCCTACTGATACATGAGCTTCGTTATAGGCCTGGAAGCAGAGAGGAGTAGTGTAGGTCCTGATAAAAGCCTTGACAGTGTCTTGCCAGCTAACTACCTAAAAGGAAGCCATTAGAACTTTCTTAGTCAACTTCTTCAGACAAGGACTTGGTAGAATGTATAGGTTAATGTTCACAGCTGCACCGGGATCAGTTCATATGTCCAATTCCAGTTTTCAGGATTCCATCCCTTTCCAATTAGCACATTCATTTAAAAAATGCCCACCCTATGAAGTTGGGAATTCAATTTCTGGCTATAATTCAACCACCCACACGACGAGGGTCTTGGTTTGGTTTTAGATATTTCATCTTCGTGGCTACAGAAGATAAAAGTTTCATTCAGGGCAGACATAGAAACTTCTAGGTTTTTCACACAGGGAATTCAAAGCCCTGAGCTCATTCTGTTTCTGTACTTTGTACAGCACTATTAGGAGCAACCAGCAATCTCATTATAATTATTAATTTGATAAAAAATATTTTATGATAGCAAATATATGGTTATTCAGAACCTTGCCTCTTATAAGTATTTGGTGAGGAGTATCTAACAGTGATAATTTACATATCTCTACTGCCACCTCTTGTCATAGATCATCAGTGCCCTCTTTACCACTGGAAATAGAATAATTAGTATCTTTAATTAGAACTAGATTAGTGAGTCAATTTCACAAACCCCAGAACTAATTCAGAGAACTCATCCTTAAGATTATGTCCCTCTGAAACCACTCTCAGTAGCAAAATCTGTAACAGACAAAGTTCTCCAGACAAGCAAAAACCAATAGGACACACACACACACACACACACACACACACATTTATATTTATTTATATTTATGTATTTAAATGTATTTATTTTAAGGAATTGGCTCATGTATTTATGGGGCTGGCAAGTCCAAAATCTATACAGGAGGCTGGTAGACTGAAACCTCAGACAAGAGTTGATGGTCGCATTCCTGAGTTCAAAATCCATAATACAAGCCGCAACACAAAACCCATAACACAGATCAGAAACTTAAGGAGGGTTTCTGTTATAGTCTTGACACAGTATTCTTTCTTCTCTGGGAAACCTCAGTTTTTGTTCGTAAGACCTTCATCTGATTGAATGACATCCACTTGCACTGTTGAGGGTAATCTATTTTATTCGATGTCAACTGATTGTAGACATTAATTACATCTACAAAGTATCTTAACATTAACATCTAGACTAGTGTTTGATCAGGGTCTATGCCTTTGACACTATAAGCTACACAAGCTGACACTTGCAATTTAACCATTACATTCAGCAAAGACATTCTTAAATGCACTGGCTTTATTTTTCCTCTCAGTTCATAGAAGTGTAAAATACAATGACTGCTAATACAACCTGATGCCACTGACTTGATTCATTCTCAGGTGTTAGCAAGTTAATCAGCATTATTTTTGTAGCAGAAGTGCAAAGTGTTCACATAATGAAAAAGACAAACGATGCCCTAGTATTTTTATAAAAATAGTTTGACTTCATATATCTTTAAAATTGGTTGGATAAAGCCATAGATGTACACAGAAGTACTCTGAAAATCCCCGTTCCAGCAAATTATCATCAGCTTGTTTCTATACGTTTAATTATCAGCTTTTTTAGAGAGGTAAGATTGAAATGATTTGCATTCTCTCTTTACTTGAAGAACTGTATCACAGTTATCTACCTCCTTTTCACCAGGGTTACTAATTGGAAAAAACATTGAAAAGGCATCAAATCCAGTATTTAGCATGTATATCATCATGCAATTTTTCAATCTCTTTTCTGCTTTGCTTTTATTTTCTTAAATGAAGGATGATATTTTTCGAGTTCTATGGTTTCATTTAGAATTTGGGATGTACATTCCATCAGGCAAAAATGATGAATTGTCCAAAATGAAAGTGTACTTCAAGTAGAAACATTTGCATGTACTATTGTGCCAATATATTATTAAAATATTTTCAATGAAAAATAAATGACTTATATGTTATTCATCAAAGATTCTACATTTTATTTTAAAATTTATTAGATTCTGAATAATTATTTTAATATTAATAGAATTCTTAATAAGTAAATGAGTTCATAGTTTATTCATAAAAATAATTCTTAAAGAAATCATAGGTAATAATTTAAGTGAAATGCCTCCTAAAATAATCCTCATAATAAGGATTAAGATTGATTTTAGATTTCGGATAATAGGTCAACAACAATCAACTATTACTAAAATCACATTTCTAACTTATTTTTCTTTCAAAAAACTTTTTGTTCTTCTTAGCTGATTTAGAAAAATTCTTGCTGTAATGTAAAGAGAAGTTTTATTTAGACACCAAATTGTATAGAACATAAGGTTACTGCTTTTCTCATTTCCAGTGACTGTTTCCTCTTCTTTCAAGAGTATTCATTAAAACTTTAAGACTTCAAGATACTTTTGGCTTCATATACTTTTTTTTTTCCCCTTTTAGCCAACGCTGAAATTATTAACATGTGCCATGTAATGTACCATTTCTAAAATAAAACAAATTTTATAATACTTTTGAAATAAAATTTTATAATACTTTCAATGAAATAAAATATTTCTTATAATCTCACTATATTGATAGTTTGTGATTATTCATTAGTACTTTAATGCATTTTAGAGCATCATTTTGGCTGAATAGATCTCATTATTATACATAATAGTATTTTAATTCTTTGGGTACAATAATTAAAAATCTAAATCTAAGATCAATTATTTCAATATTTCACTTAATAGATGTCACAGCTGAAAATATAATTTATAAAGATATATTGATATGAACAAAGTTCAGTATTTGGTATACTTATTAAACTAGGGTTCTTCTCAAATCAGGATGGCATAAATTCCAATTATGCAGGTATTGTCTTTGTTTTAATATTTGGTTACTTATTTTCCATAATTTCTGTCTTAGTATGTTTGGACTATAACAGAATACCACAGACTGAGTGGTTTATAAACCATAGGAATTTATTTCTGACAGCAATGGGGACTAGAAAGTTTAAAATCAGGGCAATAGCACATATAGTTCTGATGACAATATAATATTTTTTGAGATGCTGATGACAATATAATATCTTTTGAGATGCTGATAAATGGAAGGCACGTAACTTTAGCAACAAAATCCCATAATGAAATAATTATTTAAAACACCCATTTTTGAGGTCCCTGGGTGGCTTAATCTGTTAAGTATCTGACTATTGATTTCAGCTCAGGTCCCGATCTGACAGTTTGTGAGATCGAGCCCCATGTTAGGCTGTGCACTGACAGTGTGGAGCCTGCCTGAGAATCTCTCGCTCCCTCTTTCCCTTCTCCACTCATGCACTCTTTCTCTCTCTCTCTAAAAAATTAATTAATTAATTAATTAAATAAAATTAAAACATCCATTTTCAATGAAATTTAAGTCACTATTAAGTTTTGCTTTGTTTGGATAAATAGATTAAGTTCAGTTTTCAAAACTATGTTAGGTAGTCATAACATACATTATATTTTCTCAGTACATAATCTCTACTTTGTTTTCTTCTTATATAATCACAGTTTGCTTTGAGAGTGGGTGTCATCCACTTGATATTAGAGAATTTGATTCTTATTCTGTAGTGGATAAACCATGATACTTCAGAAAGAGTTATGGCAATGTCATTTATTTTTTTTATTGGTCCTAAGTTAGATATGTGACCAATTTTGGATCTTATAATGAGATATGACAACAAGTGTTCTTTTACTTGCTTCTTTATGATTAAAAATAATAAATTTATAGATTAAATAGATAAAAGATAATCAAGTTAATAAATAAAGGCTTCCTAAAGAAAGGAATTATTGTTTTTGCTTATTCTTTAGACCTGGAAACAGATGTGAAAGACTCAACGCACAACATATATCTTGTGATTATGGTGATTCAGCCGGGAAAAAGGACAATAATGTCCACCTTAATGACAATAGAAAAATAGAAAGTGCCCATGTCCCAGATGGCTTCATGGAGTAGCTAAAGTGTGCCAAAACATATTCCCACAACAAGCTCTATTTTATTTATATCACTAAAAGTCTGATTTTATTGCCTTGGAATCAAAAGCATTTATAAGTAATGGAGAATGCACCACCAAGGGACACTTGTCTTCATAGAGTAGATCACTACATTTGGTATACTTGTCTTTTTTTTTTTTTTTTTTTTTTTTTTAATAAAGGACAACTGTAACGACTCATCTTCTTTGGCATCGTTTTTTATTTTGATTGTTTTTACATTTATTTATTTTTGAGAGACAGAGCACAAGTGGAGGAGGGCAGAGAGAGAAGGAGACACATAATCCAAAGCAAGCTCCAGGCTCTGAGCTCTGACCACAGAGCCCCACGCGAGGCTGTAACTCACGCTCCCTGAGATCATGACCTGAGCCGAAGTCTGACATTTAACCGACTGAGCCACCCAGGCGCCCCATCTTTGACATCTTTTCAAAACTGGATTACCAGGTAATTGTTAGTAAATCTTAGGTTAGTTTACAAAAAGAGTTTTGATCATTCCCCATTTAAAGAGAAATTACAATATAGTAATATGCTTGCCATCTACGATAGTATAGTCTGCTACTGACTTAATAGGACATGAGTAAATAGAAATATGTTACAATCTTCTTTAATAAAATAAGGATTAAAAGTTCTGTTCTCAGACTTCACCCAACCTCGGGCACATTATTTTTTGTTCAGGTAACTCATGTAATGTATGTAATTTATAACTATGATAGACCAAAATAAGGGTCCTTGTGTTAATATGTATATTAAACATGAATAAGGTTTATTTTTTTTGTATTTTTATTTCAAAAAATAATGTAAAAACAAATTCAGATTGAAGATGGTGGATTGAACATTTATCTTTATGATTGTCCTAAACCCCACCAAAATAAAATTAAGGAATGTTTTAAAGATAAATCTTCAAGAAAAAAAAAAAAGTAACAACAGAAAAAAATAATAGCAACAGTATTTCGGAACATGCAAGGTACTACAAATTATTCCTGATTTAGCCATCTCAGGAAAATTAAATTCCTAGCCCAAAATGATGAAAACAGAAAGAATCTAATGTGTTCACCAATACCTGTATATAGCCCAGGAATTAATGGTATTTCGAATATATGAAAATAAAAGTGAAGAGAATTTCTGGGGATTAGGAGAAAAGCATTCACTGAAAATCTCGGTAATAAAAAGTTAAAATCCCAAATATGTGGTTATTGTGTCCCTCCAGCACAGTGTCAGAAAACAGGAAGATCTATTCTCCAAAAGGCATAAAGAAAATAAAGATAGATATCTTGATTAGAATAAAATTTCAAAGGCAGTTAAGAAACATATTATTTCTCTTAGGAATTTGATCAGCCCATGAAAAAGTTGCAATGATACAGACAACAGACATTTCCTAATGAAACCACCAACCTGATCCAATAAAATAAATAGGATAATTGGGACTGAAGATCCCAGAAGGGCATCTGTGCAATAGGTATACAGAGAAAACCAATTAGAAACCCAATTAGAGTAGATTGGATAGCATTTCTACAAGACAAGGAAATTCAGCGCCATCTTATGGATTTGAGTGTATTGAAAATGATTTAGAATAATTGGGGGCACAGGAGTGTGTGAGTGAATTAAGAATAATTGTACTCCTCCAATATCAATTCTTATCATTGTTCTAGAATAATAAAATATGTGTATTTTAGCTCAGCATATGGTTCCATGAAATATATGTGTTTCCCACTCACACTAGTAGGTGACCAGGTTGTTGCAAAGATGCCTGTAGGCGGTGATAAGTTCAACTATTGGACAATGCCGTTCAAAAGATAAACCCTTCTTTTTGTTTTGTTTTGTTTTGTTTTGTTTTTGGTCAGCTGAAATAGCTGGTTGACTGGATGTCTGGGAACATGAAATGATTCTGCAAATGTAGGCTTCAACAACAGAGGGATGTGATTGAAAGATCCAGGGTTCTGACACTATACCCTTGGACTATCTACTTCTAGATATTTAAATGGGAGACAAGTTAACTTATGATTTAAACTACAGGTATGTTGTGTGATCTTCAAGTGGAGACTATCATGCCAAAAATACAGTTTATTACTGGAATGGTGTATTGCACATGGAAATATTTGCATTGGCTTAGTGCAGGAACCCAAGAACCCTAATAATGTAGGCTGGAAAGCTTGTGACTTGATATGTTCACACAATGCATTGAGAATTTTCCTACTCTCTAGCTCAAAACAATGTTCCGGGCTCGTCTTGCACTTTCCTCCAACCAGCTCTGGAATGAACTTTGTTATTGTGTTGTTGCTTTTTATTCCAAGATTTTATTTAAATTCAAGTTAGTTGACATATAGGGTAGCACTGGTTTCAGGAGTAGAATTTAGTGATTCATTACTTACAATAACTCCCAGTTCTCATCTCAAAAAATGCCCTCCTTAATGCCCATCACCCATTTAGCCCATCTTCCTCACCCACCTCTTCTCCAGCCACCCTCAGTTTGTTCTCTATAGTTAAGGATATTTTGTGGTTTTTCCCCCCTCTAGTTTATATCTCATTTTATTTTCTCTTCTCTTCCCCTATAATAATCTGCTTTGTTTCTTAAATTCCACCTATGAGTGAAATCATATGGTATTTGTATTTCTCTGACTATTTCACTTAACATAATACATTCTAGGTTGAAACATGTTTTTGGAAATGGCAATAATTCATTCTTCTTGATGGCTAAGTAATACCCCATCGTATATATATACCACTTCTTTATCCATTCATCAGTTGATGGACATTTGGGCTCTTTCCATAATTTGGCCATTGATGATAGTGCTACCATAAACATCAGGGAGCATGCGCCTTTTCAAATCAGTATTTTTATACCCTTTGGATAAATGCCTAGTAGTGTAATTGAAGGGGTGTATGGTAGCTCGATCTTTGACTTTCTCAAGAAATTCCACACTGTTTTCCAGAGTGCCTGCATCAGTTTGCATTCCTACCAAAGTGTAACTAACATTATTCCCCTTTCTATGCATCCTCACCAACACCTGTTGTTTCTTGAGTTGTTAATTTTAGCCATTCTGACTGGTGTGAGGTGATATCTCTTGTGGTTTTGATTTGTATTTCCCTATTGATGATTGTTATTGAGCACTTTTTCTGTGTCTATTAGCTATTGGTATGTCTTTTTTGGAGGAGTGTCTCTTCATGTCTTCTGCCCATTTCCTCCCTGGATTATTTGTTTTTTGGGTGTTGAATTTGATAAGTTCCTTATAGATTTTGGATCTTTATCTGATATGTCATTTGCAAATATCTTCTCCCATTCCAGAATTTGCTCTTAATTTTGTTATTTCCTTTGTTATGCAGGAGCTTTTTATCTTGACGAATCCCCAATAGTTCATGTTTGTTTTTGTTTCCCTTGCCTCCAGAGACATGTCTAGTAAGAAGTGGCCAAGGTCAAAGAGGTTGCTACCTTTGCTATCCTCTAGGATTTTGATAGTTTACTGTCTCACATTTAGGTATTTCATCCATTTTGGGTTTACTTTTGTGTATGGTGTGAAAAGTAGTCCAGTTTCATTCTTCTGCATGTTGCTGTCCAGTTTTCCCAACACCACTTGTTGAAGAGACTTTCTTCCATTGGATAGTCTTTTCTGCTTTGTCAAAGATGACTGGACCACATAGTTGTGGGTCCATTTCTAGGTCCTCTATTCTGTTCCATTGATCTATGCATCTGTTTTTGTGCCAGCACCATACTGTCTTGATGATTAGAACTTTGTAATATAGCTTGGAGTCCGGAATTGTGATGCCTACAACTTTGGCTTTCTTTTTCAACATTACTTTAGCTATTCAGTCTTTTCTGGTTCCATAAAAATTTTAGGATTGTATGTTTTGGCTCTGTGAAGAATGCTGGTGTTATTTTGATAGGGATTTCATTGAATGTGTAGATTGCTTTTGGGTAGACATTTTAATAATATTTGTTCTTCCAGTCCATGAGCATGGAATGTTTTTCCATTTCTTTGTGTCTTCTTCAATTTCTTTCATTAAGTGTTCTATAGTTTGCAGAGGACAGTTCTTTAACCTCTTTGGCTAGGTTTGTTCCTAGGTATCTTATGGTTTTTGGTGCAATTATAAATGGAATGGATTCCTTGATTTCTCTCTCTGCTGTCTTGTATAGAAATGTAACAGATTTCTGTAAGTTGATTTTATATCCTGTGACTTTGATGAATTCATGTATCACTTCTAGTAATTTTTTGTTAGAGTTTTTCAGATTTTCCATGTAGAGTGTCATGTCTTCTGCAAGTACTGAAAGTTTGACTTCTTCCTTGCTGATTTGGAATCCTTTTATTTCTTTTTGTTGTCTGATTGCTAAGGCTAGGACTTCCAGTACTATGTTGAGCAACAGTGGTGAGAGTGGACATCCCTGTAGTGTTTCTGACCTTTAGGGGAAAGCTCTTTATTTTTCCCCATTGAGGATGATATTAGCTATGGGTCTTTCATATATGGCCCTTATGATGTTGAGGTATGTTCCTTCTATCCCTACTTTCTTGAGGATTTTTATCAAGAAAGGATATGTGTTTTGTCAAATACTTTTTCTGCATCTATTTAGAGGATCAGATGGTTCTTCTCCTTTCTTATATTAATGTGATGTATCGTGTTGATCAAATTGCAGATATTGAACTAATCCTGCATCCCAGGAATAAATCCCATTTGATCATGGTGAATAATTCTTTTAATGTACTGTTGGATTCAATTCGCTAGTATCTTGTTGAAAATTTTTGCATCAATGTTCATTGGGGATATTGGTTTTGAATTTTTCTTTTCAATGGGGTTTTTGTCTGGTTTTGGATTCAAGGTAATGCTGGCTTCATAGAATGAGTTTGGAAGTCTTGCCTCCATTTCTGTTTTTTGGAACAGTTTCAAAAGAATCGATATTCTTATTTATTTATTTATTTATTTAAAAAAGTTAGACTTTTTAAATTTATTTCTGAGAGAGAGAGAGAGAGAGAGAGAGAGAACAAGCAGGGGAGGGACAGAGAGAGAGAGGAAGACACAAGAATCTGAAGCAGGCTCCAGGCTCAGAGCTGTCAGCGCAGAGCCCAACATGGGGCTAGAACTCACAAACGGTGAGATCATGAACTGAGCTGAAGTCAGATGCTTAACCAGTTGAGCCACCCACTATTAATGCCTCAGTATCAATTCTTATTTAAATGTTTGGTAGAGTTCCACTTGAAAGCCAGCCAGTCTTAGATTCATAGATCTGGTCTTAGCCATCATGTTTGTTGGGAGATTTCTGATTACTGACCCAATTTCTTTGCTGGTTATGGGTCTATTCAAAATTTCTATTTCTTCCCATTTCAGTTTTGGGAGTTTATATGTTTCTAAGAATTTATCAATTTCTTCAAGATTGCCAAATTTGTTGGTATATAATTAATTGCTCATAACATTGTGTTATAATTGTATTTCTGTGATATTGGTTGTGATCACTCCCTTATCATTCATGATTTTATTTATGTGGGCCCTTTCTCTTTTCTTTTTGAGAAGTCTGGCCAGGGTTTTATCAAATTTGTTACTTCTTTAAAAGAAGTAACTTTGATTGATGTGTTCTATTATTTTTTGAAATTTCTATATCATTTATTTCTGCTCTAATCTTCATTATTTCCCTTCTTCTGCCTGTGTCAGGCTTTATTTGATGTCCTTTTCCCAGTCTTATAGGTGTGAGACTTCTTTTATCTCAAGGAGGGCCTGTCTTGCTATATACTTCCCTTTTATGACCACCTTTTCTGCACACCAAAGGTTTTGGGCTGTTGTGTTTTCATTTTCATTGGTTTCCATGTATTTTTTTTTTTTATATCTTCTTTAATTTCCTGGTTAACCTATTTATTCTTTAATAGAATGTTCTTCAACCTCCATGTATTGGAGGACCCTTGAAAATTTTTCTTGTGATTGATTTCCTGGAAAATATGTATGGTATGATCTCAATTTTTTTTTTGTACCAGTTGAGGACTGATTTGTGACCTAAGATGTGATCTATTCTAGAGAATGTTCCATGTGCTCTTGAAAAGAATGTGTTTTCTGCTGCTTTATGGTGAAATGCTCTGATTATATCTTTTAAGTCCATCTGATTCAGTGCGTCATTTAAAGCCATTGTTTTCTTGTTGATCTTTCTTCTTCTTAGATGATCTATCCATTGTTGTAAGTAGGGCATTAGAGTCCCCTACTGTTATTGTATTGTTATCAATGAGTTTCTTTAACTTTGTTATTGATTTATATATTTGGCTTCTCAAAGTTGGGGTCATAAATATTTACAAAATTTAGATCTTCTATTTCAATAAACCTTTTTATTATAACATGGTGTTCTTCATATTTTATTACAGTCTTTGGCTTAAAATCTTGTTTTTCTGATATAAGTATGACTACTCCAGCTTTCTTTTGATGTCCATTAACATGATACATGGTTCTCTAACCACTCAATTTCAATCTGGAGGTGTCTTTATCTAAAATGAGTCTCTCGTAAGCAGCATGTCAACAGGTCTTGCTGTTTGTTTGTGTGTTTGTTTGTTTACATTCTGATATCCTATGTCTTCTTCTTAGAGCATTTAGTCCATTTACATTCAGAGTGATTATTGAAAGATAAGAATTTAGTGCCATTGTGATACCTGTAGACTAGGTGTTTCTGGTGATGTTTTTTGGTCTTCTCTAGTCTTTGTTGCTTTGATCTTTTTTTTTTTTTTTTTCTCCACTCAAATTTCCCCTTAACAATTTGTTGCAGAGCTGGTTTGGGGTTTAAAATTCCTCTAGTGTTTTCTTACCTTAGAACATTTTTATGTCTCCTTCTATCCTGAATGACAGCCTTGCTTTATAAAGTATTCTTGGCTGCATATTTTTCAGTTTAGCATGTTGAATATATTATGCTACTCCCTCCTGTTCTGTCAAGTTTCTCTTGACAGCCTGCTGCTAATCTTATGTGCCTGTCCTTATAGGTTAAGGACCTTTTGCTCCTAGGTGCTTTTAGAATTCTCTCTTTATCTTTCTGTTTTGAAAGTTTCACTGTGATATGTCTTGTTGTGGACCTGTTTTGATTTTTGAGGGTAGTACTCTGTGCCTCTTGGACTTGAATGCCTGTTTCCTTCCCCAGATTAGGGAAGGTCTCAGCTTTAATTTGTTCAAATAAACCTCCTGTCCCTATTTCATGCTCTGCTTCCGGGAACCCTATGCTACAGATATTTTTGCACCTTATAGAATCACTGATTTCCCTAAGTCTATATTCATGATCTAATAGTTTTCTTTCCCTCTCTTGTTCAGCTTCATTTTTTCTCATAATTTTATTTTCTATGTCACTTATTTATTTCTATGCTTTTTTCCATCCTCATTGTAATTACATCCAGTTGGTTTTGCATCTCAGCTATAGCACTTTCCACATTTGGCCTGACTAGTTTTTCAGTCACTTATCTTCAGCAAGAGTTTCTCTGGAATTTTCTATGTTTTTTCAAGCCCTGTTCGTATTTTTGTGACTGTTGTTCTAAATTATTATTCAGCTATATTACTTACATCTGTTTTCAGCAGATCCCTGTCCCTGGTTTCTTCTTGATCTTTCTTTGAGGGAGAATTCCTCCATCTTGTCATTTTGTCTAAGTTTGTCTTTTGCATATTATGAAAGATTGTTATGTTTCTTGCTCCTGAGTGTAATGCTACATTAAGAAATAATTTTACAGTGTCCAGGACCTGGCACTTCAGGGAGTGTTTCTGGTGTATTTTATATGCACTCTGCTGTTGTTATTTGGCTAGTCTTTTCCCCAGGTCAGTCCTCTGCAGAGTTCCTCCTTGATTGCAGTGGGGAGTATTTGGACTTTAAGTAGGTGTGTTATGATTTGTTTTTAAAATATGCCTGATTAAAAAAAAAGGGGGGGTGCTGATCCAAAAAAAGAGAAAATAAAAAGGAACAAATAAAAAACCAAACAACCAAACAGACGAACAAAAAAACTAAAAGCCTGATGCCAAAGAAAATGAAGGCGGAAAGAAAAAAGAGGCCTGATCCAAAAGAAAAGAAACAACAACAACAAAACCAAATGAACAAAAAAACTATAAGCCTGAATTAAAACGAAAGAAAGAAAGAAAGAAAGAAAGAAAGAAAGAAAGAAAAGAAAGAAGAAAGTCTGTTCCTATTTCCACCAGAACCGAAGCGGGCACTTTGGAGCCCTCTATGATCAGTAGATTTGGTCCATACCGGAGTCCTGTGTTGGTCGTCTGGGGGAGAGGTCTGTTGCACTGGCTCACAATCAGACCTACTTTTGAAAAATATCCCTTTAGGGCACAGGTGGGTGGGGTCTGTGTAAGCTGCTCCAACCTCCACTGGGGTCTCTATGCTGTTCACTGAAGTCCAGTCTTGCTGGTGGGTGGGTGTGGGGGGAGGGGGAGAAGATGGCATCGGCCTGTTCTCTTGTCTGCAGGTAGGGGGAACTTGTGTGCACTGCAGTTCAGGGAGCCCTCATAGACAAGTGAAAAATCTTCCTTCCTGTGCCCCAGGCTTCCATCAGATCCCTGCTCTCAATCCTTCTGTGCCTGGGCCATCCACATGTCTAGCGCCTTAGCTCTTCTGTATTTTACTTTGATGTGCAACTGGGATTCAAAACTCCAAATCTTAAAGAACCCAGCAAGGCGTAGACCCACTCCCCTCCTCCTGAGAAAAGCCTCCCAGCACTGCTTCTGGTCCAGTTCTGTCCAGGAAAAACAGTCACATGGCTGCACCTGGAGTTTATAGTGACGCATAGCGAAAAGCTTTAACTACCTTATCTACGCTCAATGTGCACCCTTGTCCTCTGCTGTTGAATGGCTGTTCAAAGGTGCCAGCTCGGTCTTCTGACCATGGAGAGTCAATACATCCTCTTCCAAATGCACTTCAGGAAATGGAACTTTCTCTCCCAGTGTCACCCAGAGTATCCTCATACTATGCTATCTACTGACTGTCCCTGAACCTCCCCCCATCCCCAGAAGCATCCCCACCCTCACAGATCTACTCTAGCAGATGGCACAGAGTTTCAAAAACTCAAAATTTCAGCTCCATGGTTTGGAAAAACTTGTGATTTTCATGTCCTCACTGTTCCCTCATCAAAGGTTTGGGGGGAGTGTTTTTGTTTTGTTTTGTTTTGTTTTTCATGAACCTGATGTGCTATTCTCTCTATTCTCTCTTTGTCCTCTCTGTGAAAAGGACTCCCACCCCTCTTTGGTATCATGAATTTTCTTTCCCCCACATCCCCTCTCTGCACTGCATGCCTGTCATGGTTTCTCACTCAAATTATGCAGATTGTTCTCTTAATCCTCAGATCAATTTCGTAGATGTTCAAAATGATTTGATGTTGATCTAGCTATCTTTAAGGGATGAGACAAACCAAGGGCCCCCTTACTACTCCTTTGTCTTAATGCCTCCATCCAGAATTAATGTTTTTGCCAAGTATCCTTAATTCCATTTAATGGAAGATGTCATTTTGAAATCAGGACCAGGGCTCTCAAAATGCTCATCGTTACGGGGTTTTAAGGGCCTCTACACTCTCCCAGTGGGCAAAACTAGAAAATACATCTTGGAATGTATTTATACACAAGTGTGTTAAGTATGTATACATATTTATATACCTCTGCATTTTTCTCTATTTTCTACCCATAATGAAATAATATCTATAATTTTAATTCAATATTTCCGGTTTTATTCTTTCTTTTTGTAATTTTTTTTAATATTTATTTTTTGAGGGAGAGAAAGAGAGAGAGAGAGAGAGAGAGAGCAAGTGGGGGAGGGGCATAGGGAGAGGAAGAAAGAAAATCCAAGTAGGATCCACACTCAGCACAGAGCCTGACTCAGGACTTGATCTCAGGACCATGAGATCATGACCTGAACTGAAATCAAGTGTCAAATGCTTTATCAACCGAGCTACCCAGATGCCCCTCTCCTTGTGATGTTTTAAAATATATTCTTTGGCAATGAGAAATGGCTTCAATTATCTTCAACACATTTATTTCTTTTGTTCAATTAATTTATATATTTGTTCAAACAAAACAATATCCCACATCCACTATCTTCAGTACCTACCCAATCCCTCTATATTTTTGGACACTGGGATCCAGAATATTCTAATTTGTATTTCAATGAGTTGTTTTGAATGCCTCTTTGGTTACTTACTCAACACTTACTAGAACTCTGGTATAGGCATTATATCTGGATCGCATTAGTTTTCATGATAATATTGCTAAGTACTTATGGCAGCCTAAAGAAAACTCTAAAATTAATATGCAAAATTATTGTTTTGCTGTTATATTTATATATTTAATACATATAATCACATAATATAAATAATATATATCAATAATAAACCATATATTAAGATAAGCATAATTGCAGCTAATTAACTGAGAATTTTCTACATGCTAGACACTATGTTAAACACTTAATTTTTGTTATTTCATTGAATTGTCATAAATATTTTTCAGTAGGAGCCATGTAGAGTTATTATGATCATAAGTCGTGTATCTAGACAAGAATAGGTTCAAATTTCAACTTCACCACTTTTCAGTTGTGGTGTTTTTATATCTTATCTATTGTGTTTCAATTCACACACATACTTACCTTGCAATTGAAAGAATTAAATGATCCAATGCTTAATAACATTCCAGCCACATATAAGCACTTCAGAAAAGTTGACCATCATTATTGTTTGCAAAAGATGAAATTGAAGATTAAGAAGGGTAACTACCTTGCCCTAAGTCACGTTTCTAAGTATGAGATCAGGGAAGCTAAAGTTGGTCAAAATTAAAAATTGATATTTATCTCTTAAGTGTATATTCCATAGCTGGGAGAGAAATGTAAAAAGTATTTTAAAATTTCAACACTGAAAATACCATAAGTTTTGTAACCACTTTCTAGATTTTAGATGTTCGCTACTTGTTGAGATCTCCTTGGACTATAATGATTGAAAGCCTTTATTTTATTAGTATTTTATCCCTTTCTTGAAAGCAAGTCCATATCTTTATATATTATTATATCCCCAGCATGTGTTTTAGTAGCTGTTATTCTCCATCTTTGTGTTAGACCAGCTCAATAATTTTTTTTGAGTGAATAAATGGATGCATATTTTTGTGCTTCTTTTAGAATGACCTTTTAGCTAATGAGGTACTTACTAATTATTTCCTAATGATAGTTAACTTTAAAATAAACTCTTAATTCCTTGACATCAGTTTCACTATTTTTAACAAATAAAGCCAACTTTAGGAAATAATTGAAAGAGAAATATAAAATTTACTGTTTGAGCAATGGGATAGAACACACATTACTTTAAACTGAAAAGCTTCGTGGTTAGATTTTAGAAACCCATCCTTTCCCTCCAGAAATTGTAAGAAATGGATATAAAAATGATTGTAAATAAGATTATTGCCATACAACATAGATGATAAAAAATCAATGTAAAAATAGAAGGTTATCCCAAGAAAGAGGACATACAGAAATATGTTTAAGATGTATAGATTTGAATTTATAAATCAATACGACATGCCTTATTAAAAATAAAATATTAATATTAAGGTATATCTTGGTGGAATTACTAAGCTTTCAGGATATGGGTAGCCTTTTTTTCTAAACTAACATCAATTCATTTCAAAACAAGTGCTAGTTCTATTTCTCTAAATTCATTCACCTTATTCTGCAGTAGACATAAAATGAAGTTTGCACTGTAAGATCTAAAAGCTACACTTAGAACTATTAGAATTTAACTTTTGCAATGTTATATTGTCAATATTTATTTCAGGTTTTAATAACCCTGTTATATAATGCAAGACTTAAAACAATGTTTAAAGATAGAATAAAACCAATACTATTTGCATAAATCTATTTGATATGTTCAATTATTTATTTCATGATAACTTTATGTAAATTCAGTAGGGCTTTCCTTCATCTCTTATGCCCATAAAACAGATTGTTTTTAATCTAAATAGAAAGTTTTCTCTGGTACTAATAAGCATTTTTACATAGGCAGAAAAAAACAATATTACAACAAATGTTAAGATTTCATGTGACCAGTTACAGTCATATAACACTGGAAATATCTGGATAAAAAAGTTATCTGTCCTACTATTTCTAGGGTCATAGTAACTAATGATCCAGCATAATAGTCCAGCCTGATCTTTTTATAAGATCTAATTTTGTGGCCATATTGTCACAATAATGATAAACATGTTTACTTAAGGGGCACCTGGATGGCTCAGTTGATTGAGCATACAACTCTTGTTTTCGGTTCAATTCATGAGACATAGGCCATGGGATCAAGCCTAGCATTGCTCAGCGAGGAGCCTGCTTAAGGTTCTGTCTCTCTCCCTTTTCCCCTCTCCCCCACCCATGCTTTCTCTCTCTAAAAAGGGGGGGGGACGTCTACACAATTTATTAGGTTTCTTTTTAAGTGTTCTTATACTATCATGATGATTTTAACTGAATTATTTCAAAATAACCATGTGCTGTAGTTTTTGTTTTTGTTTTTGTTTTTTTTTTCCCTTATACCATTTGATAATAAAAGTACTGTATTCCTGTTTTCATATTACTTCGGACCCATTTAAAGTAAGGTTTATACTACAATTGATGGATAGTCTTGAAAATATTTATTAATTTTCAATTAGGTTTAAAATACCTCTTATCTAATTATAAAAAGTTCTAGTATCTTAATTCAAATTTTTATGATCTAAAGTAGGTATTTTTTAAAATATTAAACCATTTTCCCACTAGCTTACATAAGAATTATATTTTATTCCCCAAATAGTAGCTATTCTTTTCTGGTATTAATGTCTTACTTGCTCCCATTTTTCTACACTTTGAGTAGTTGACAGTCCTAATTAACTAAGTAAATCTACAAGATCAGTTTTGAGTAATAATAGAATTGAAATAGAATATAAAATAAGAGAGCTAGGAAATTGAAGTATAAAATCTTTCAGAAAATAAAGATGGATTACACTTTGTAACGCGTTCATCTGGTAGGTCAAATAAAGATATCTACACACAAGTTTCCCGGGCATTCCAGCATGACTGAGAAGAATCACAGCATTGTTTCTGAAGGAGTAGTAATTTATAAAATTTAAATTGTGTATGATTGAATATGTGGTTTAACAAAGACCCATGTCATACAAACATGTTTGGAATCCTGGTTTTATTAAAGTTTTCTTACCTGTAAAATAGAAAGACTATCACTTACCACTTAATGTAACAATTTGTTGAAGGATATCGAGCACCATTCTGGCTACTTAGTCATTAATGAATACAGATCAGTTTTTTTTCCTTGCATTCTTTATAATGGTTTCAACATACTTAAAACTAACCCACACTCAGTGTCTCCATACTATGTCTCCCTGTCCATGCATTATTAATAAATGCATTTTTATTTGAAAAATTTTCATTTCAATATTATTCATATTTCTCTCTTTTGTTTTTAGCCTTTATTTTTTTTAATATTTCAATGTGCAATCCAATCCATGGTAATTACAAATCTTTTTATATCAAATGTGGCAGAAGATAAGAGGAAAAGTATAAAGTCTTTCATTCATTTTTGTATTAATTCATCCATCCATCCATCCGTTTATGCAACAAACATTAATTAACGTTTGTCAGTCACTACCTTATACACTGGAAATTAAAATGAAAAAGTTGAATCATCTCTGTCCCCATGAAGATTATAAAGTATTTTGATTTTACCCTGCATTAAAGGCTTAAGATAAATACAAGGATTCCTGAAATTTCAGGCAGAGAATGGAGGCAGAGGAGAACTACAGGAATAAAAGATTCTCTCAGTGTTTAAAATCCCATTGCATTGGAAATTGAATAGCAGATCCTTGTTTATAACTTTAATAACAATGCAATATGGTTCCAAGGATATAACACTGAAGATGACAAAATTGCTGTCCATAAAGAATTTATTATCTGTAAGATGGGGAAAGAAATTAAACAAACAAAAATTTAAAATCTAGCATGATGTATGCTATTATTTATAAATTTATGGCCTGTTTGTGGGAGTATTTAAAATAAAAATGATAAGAATTTAGTAAATTCTGGGGCACCTGGTGGCTCAGTTGGTTGAGCGACTGACTTTGGCTCAGGTCATGATCTCATGGCTTGTGAGTTCAAGCCCTGCATCGGGCTCTGTGCTCAGTTCAGAGCCTGGAGCCTGCTTCAGATTCTGTCTCCCTCTCTCTGCTCCTCCCCCATTCATGCTCTGTCTCTCTGTCTCTCTCTGTCTCTGTCTCTCTCTCTCAAAGAATAAATAACCATTAAAAAATTTTTAAAAAGGAATTTAGTAAATTCTATTAAAGTGAAAGTTATATATTTTTAAAGTTATATTTCTCAAAGATTTTTTTTTTTTTATCTCAACTAACTTTCTCTATTGTTGTCATGTACTTTTTTAGGGTAATTACAAACAAGACTGCATTTCTTTTTTTTTTTTTTAACGTTTTATTTATTTTTGAGACAGAGAGAGACACAGCATGAACGGTTTAGGGGCAGAGAGAGAGGGAGACACAGAATCGGAAGCAGGCTCCAGGCTCTGAGCCATCAGGCCAGAGCCCGATGCGGGGCTCGAACTTGCGGACTGCGAGATCGTGACCTGAGCTGAAGTCGGATGCTTAACCAACTGAGCCACCCAGGCGCCCCAAGACTGCATTTCTATTGTATTTAGTGCTTCAGGGATGGTGGACTATATCCAGTCCACTAAACTGAAGAATGAACACATTTTTATTTTTCATAAACATTAAAAAAAATTCCTTGCATCTTGAGACTATAATAATGTTTTCTGTCAAGCTTCAGTTTTGTTTATATGATGAAATGACTGATCTATTAGCTTTTCTCAAAATTTTTATAAGAAAATCTTAGCAACGCTCTCCAATTACTTATGCATGGGAAGACAAAAGAAGCAAAGAGTTGGTAATCGAATGTTTGATTCAGGTGCCTGAATTCATGCTGCATATCTTTAAAGGCATACTTAAAATTTATATGGCCATATTAATAAAGAAAATATTTAGAATAAAGTAGCAAAATCTAAAATCATTCTTACATAACTAATTTTATGTCTCAGCTGTAAAAAATTGACTTGGTCAAATATTAAGATGAGCTTAAATGCATGCATACCAATAAAGTTCAATGAAAATGGCAAAAGGAAAAAATCTATTCTTTAAAACTTTAGTTGTTTGAGGGGCTCCTAGGTGGCTCAGTCAGTTGAGCATCTGACTTCCTCTCAGGTCATGATCTCACAGTTCGTGGGTTCGAGCCCCGCATACGGCTCTGTGCTGACAGCTCGGAGCCTGGAGCCTGCTTCAGATTCTGTGTCTCCCTCGCTCTCTGCTCCTCCCCTCCTCGCTCTCTGCTTCTCTCCTTGAAAAATACATAAATAAATAAATAAATAAACAAGTAGATAAATAAATAAATTTAGTTGTTTGAAACCAACACAGTAAAATTTATATAGGAACACACTTTAACTGGAATTTTTAAACATTAATTATGTTATTAGTTTTCTAGTTTTACTTAATGTGATGCATATTTGTTTTTATATATAAATTTCATATATAAATATGCCATGTGTGCATATATATATTTTGTCAAATATATAGATACATTTACAGAGATATATGTAAATATATGGGTGCGTGTTTCGTATCCTTACTCACTATTCAAATATCTCTTGTGACATACCAGTGCGTACTACATTAATTCCAGACTCCCGCTATCAAAGTCCTTCATAACTTTGTCACAACCTACTGTGCTGACCTGATTCTTCACTAGTATCTACGTGTGTCCTATCTTGTAGCCAGACTGGATTGCCACGGTTTGGGTGAAAGTTGCTCTGTCCTCTTGAATTGATCACTTTCTATTCCCACTACTAAAAATTCTTCAACAGAAACTACAGATGACAAATTTGGGTAACTGTGTTCATGAAGCCTTTCAGGACTTCCTCAAATTAGTTGATATCTCTCATTCTTTTGAACTCTTTTTTTCATGTTTCTATTAAGGTATAACAAGCATCTACATACTTACGGGCATAAAAAACAAACTTGCAGATTTTGTGGGTGAGGAATTATGACAAGTCACAGTGAATATGGCTTATCTCTGTTTCTCAGTGTCTGGGGCTTCAGGATGGAGACCTGAATGACTAAAAATGATTCAAAAGGTGGGGCTAGAATCATTTTGACGTGATTTTATTTACTCGTCTACAGCCTGAGCTTAGAAAGCTCAAAGATCGGGCTCAATTGAGACTGTTGACCTAAGCATCTACATGAGAGCACTTCATGTGCCGGCGTCTTCCTCAAAGATGCTATCGTCTGGATAATCAGACGTTACCTTGCAACTCAGGGCTCCAAGAGTGATTGTGGTATCAGAGTGAAAGGTGAATAGTGTGTTTTGTCTTGTTTCAGAAGTTATGCATCATAGCTTGGCTAATAGTGTTATCTAAGGCCAGTTGAGATTCAAGGCGCAGACAATAACATCCTACTTCTAGATCAAAAGAGGGTCAGAGAACTTTAGGCCATTTAAAAAAAATTATAGACCTCTCTATACCATTCTTAGAAACATAATTATAGTTTCTGAGATTTTCGTTTTACTTCTTTTTGTTGTTTACCCTGATCCCTGTGCCTGGAGTAAAACACTTTGAAATCCTAGCTGTCTTACTGGCTCCCAAATCTTTGAGTGGCCATCACAGTAGTATGCAATGGAGGTAGTCAATTAATTTCTGGAGTAAAATTGCATTAAGTTTCATCTTTGGGAATGGCCATTATTCTGTATTTGAAAAGACAGCGAATAAGTTTAGCTGATCATACTTATTTACACAGGAGTCTGAATACACTCCCACATACATACACACACACGAATGTACCTTATACTGTACAATGCATGTTTAACAGTTTTTTGTATTCATTTATTTAACCAGTGATTGTCGAGCACCTATTATGAGGCAGGCATGGGACATGGCACCAAGTGTAATCACTTGGCAGGTGGCAATCAAGTGTAACTGATTTTCTGGCTCATGAATTCTGTAGTGTGGTGGTGGGGACCATGTTCATGCAAGCCAAGCATGTTTATTGAATTATAGAATAGTTAAGGACCACAAAGAATACAGAGAGGGCCTCATAACAATTTGGTTAGAACTATTCATATTAATTTATTTATAAAAGGAAAACATCTTATTTCATATAATCATATACATGAATATTTATTGTACAGCATAACTAAAGGTATTAAAATTTTATATACATATATAGACATTTATTACAAGAAAGAGAGCCCAAATGATTTGAAATTCTGAAATTATTTTATTTAACTAATTACATTAATTTAGGTCTTACAAAATTGTTTCCGTAAGCTCTTTTCTACTTAGAATAAAAGAAAAATTTGATAACTCTATCGATGTTAAAATTATGTTTTAAAACTTAGTACGGATCCTGAAATTGCCGTTAGTTTTTCCTGAGAAAATGAAATCATGTATAAACTCAGCACATCTAGTTATTTATTTTTGCCTTAAAATCATGGCATTTTTAATTGCTGTTATTATCTTCTACTATATAGTATAGTAGAAAGTCCATATTTAACTATATACTGCTATAGCTAAATAGGTTATCATCCTAATCTCCTAATCATATGCATTAAATAAATAATTCAATAATACACTAGGAACTTCTTTTTTTGGCTAGCACATTCTTGAATTTTTGGCAGATAGCTTTTTTGTGTGTCACCCTATTTAAGGTACCTCTCAGACAACATTACTGACACAAATGGGGGACAATTTTGTCATATACATTACATACACACAATCTCTCAATAATTTAAAGTAGTCTATGTCATTTTCGTCAGTAGAGAAGTAAGCCTTAGTGCTAATATTTTTTGTCTAAACATAATTGAAAATTCACTTTTAATACCCTACTAGCCAGCCCATGTTAAAATACAAAAATGTCTGAAACCTATATAAACTGGTATATAATATCCATCAGAATATATTTTTACTAGATAGATCAAAGTCATTTTATGACTAAAATAAATCACAAATCAAAATTCTGAGTATATATTAAATAAATTGAACCTAGACCTTGGAATTTTTTTTCTAATAATTGCTAAAATGATTCAGTGAGTTTGGGTTTTGATTTAATGCTACAGCACAGGAAGCAAGAGAGTGATGATAAATAGAATTGATAAAGAGAATAGCAGATGCCTCATTGTTTATCTGTACTGCTTTACTAAAGAGTACAGTTGCAAACATTCTTTGACAGTGCATTTGAAATGATATGGATGGAAATCCTATTTATGGATTCAACTGGCTGATCTTTGTTAACCTGAGAAAAAGATAATAAAGCCTGTGAGTATAAGCAGTCCAGATCTGAAGCTGAGATTCATGGAACAATTCTATTGTTCTTGAAACTGACCCAGTGATCGTTTATCTTTAGTTTACTTCAAAGAAAAGGTCTTATTTTATTTTTTTAAAGACAATTTGTGTGTGTCCAATGTGTAAGTTCACATTAAGAAAAACTATGGAACTTCATAAACTAAATGAAAAAAAAAACAAGTGTTCTGAATTCAGGCAATTGTACTTTGTACTTCATATAAATGGAAAAGAAAATTGGTATGGAAAAGTTTTCTCACTTTAAGCCTAAAAAATTCCATAGTATCTATTGCATTGGGAATATAAAATAATGTATCCTTTACCCATAATAAGCATAGGACACTTTTGAAGGCTTGAGTCTTTCAAAATTTTCAGTGGGAAAAGACTTAAAGAATGTCCTAATGACTGAGGACACCAGAAAGGTAAGTGTTAGACTTTCCTTGGGGAAGAGTCAGTGGCAAATTCTGCATGTGCAACACTTTTTCTATCATGGATGACTATAAACAATGAGTGCTTCCTGAAGAAGAATTAATAATTATACCTCACATTTGTCATACTGCATTATGTGACAAAGGAATACTTGTGAGTTTCTTGAATGGCAAGATCATGAATATAAAAGTGACTCCAATGTCACAGGGCAAGTCTGCAGAGCAGCCACAGGGCAAATTAGCTTCTCCAAGGCAGTGACCTTTAGCATAGGTTTGCTAAAAGTTGGGACACGGAGTTGAGAGCTACTTTCCGCTTCTGGTGCCTAGAATTAACTCAAAATATTTCTAATGTGAAAGATGTTCAAATCTCTGAGACTGAGGTACAAAAATAAGCAAAAACAAAAAACAAAAAAAAACAAACACCTATACTGTTTACCCAAAAAGAATATATTGAACAAAAGAATATCTTACCATATTGCAATATTAAGAATTGTAGCGTAAATCAATACAATTATTAAATTTTTAGCTAACATTAAAAGTATCTGGTTTCAGACTGAGCAATAAAGCAACAATATCAAATGCACCGAATTATTATATTAAAGCTTTAGTGTATAGATAACTTGAAATGTAATAATAATAAATATAATTTATTACATTAAATTTATTGTTATGTAAATAAATAATAAATTTACAGGATTTGAACTTTCATATAATTTATCTCTATCAATACTTCACTACTGTTATCCTAGAAAAATATTGCTGCGGGGGGTTGTTTTGTCTTTCATGGTTTCAAAATATAGCATGTACAAATATTCCACTTTATGTCATCATAACTATTGGGACATTGAAGTCTTTTGGTAGCAATCAGGGATCGGATTCAGGTTGTAAGCTAAAGACGTGGTCATCGTGAACATTGAAGGTTAAGTGAATTTGGGGAAAAGGTACAGAAGGAATAACTCAGAACATACATTAAAAGTCACCAACAATCAGAAATAGACAAAGAAACAGGATATATGAATCTTGGGAGACTTTGTTAAGGAAATTCAAATCTGTTTGTTTCTTGCTAACTGGTGCTAACTTTGAGTACGTTTGTTACCCAAATGTTATGAACCAAAACATCTGAAAGTGTCAACTAGCTTTTAAAGACCATTCTTTTTATGCAAATAATTTTATATATCTCTATCTCTATAATCTATCATCTACATTTGTATCTATGTCATCTATATCTATATCATCTATAAGTTTAAAATGAGTTTAGATTGTCCCTTTTAAGCACTCTATTGTACTAAATGCCTTTTCCTGTTGATTTATAAGTTGTCTACTCAAGGAATCTTTCAGGTTTGAAACATATATGAGATTGAAATTTGTACATTGCTTGGGTTAGTGAACATCTCAGAGATTCAGAAATAAACTTATTTTCAATCTTTTTAATATTACATACAGGCATTTATCAATTCATAGCATCTGTATCCTCAAACTTTTACCTCAACTCAGTTTTAATGATATATTGTATGACTGGTTCTTTTTAATAGAAGTGAAATAAATTGAAATTAGAGTGAATTATATTCATAAAGATATTTTATATTTTTTGTGACTATAACACAGGACAGCTAAATCATACATACAAAAAGGGTCACTATGTTGGCTCGAGCTAGAATACATAATCACCCATCTTATGTTGATTGTTATTTCCTCTTTGACTTTACCATATATATATATCGATTGAAATGCATAATGGTTAAACAGCCTTCACATAAAATAATCAAAATCAGTCCCACAAGTGGTGTTCAGATACATAGAGGCATAGGTCATGGTGAGTGAAGTGTTGGAGGGTGAGATAATAGGGTAAAATTATGAAGATGGACTGAAAACCCTTGAATTACATTGTCTCAAAAGAACAAAGTTCTTCTCAATAGCCTCAAAAGCGAGATCTGGGAGGCAACAAATAGGAAAACTCATAGAAGAACTTAATTTTTAGCAAACAGCAGGGCAAAGCATGTGGTTGAGAGTTGAAACAAAAGGATAATGGTGGTTGCTGCAGTGGTAACTTGATCTGCCAGCGCTGAGCAACGGTAGCGGTTTCGAGGGAAAACTTAAACTAATTTAAGAATGCATGGAAGACTGTCCTTTAGACACAAATTAGTTGCATGAAAAGGCCTAACTTCTTTCATTTGTACAAGGAAGCAAACTAGGCAAACACATCTTGGAACTAATAGGAGTGTGTCGCTATCTGCAATTTTGCTGATGCTTGGGGTATTTGGAACAATTATGTGTCAGGAGTTTGTGTGTGTTACTTGATTAGAAGAAAATGATAATATTTATAAAATCTCGATTGTTCTCAGAAAACCTGGCATCTTTCATGATCTTATTCTAGAAAATTATTTCACTGAAACACTGAAATCCTTAACTTCTTATTTCTTCAGAATTAAAGATTTCTTTCCAGTCTTCCTACAGAGACTTATGATCAGAAAATTCGGAGTTAACTAAGCCATTTTTAGCCATTATTATAACTACAGTACATGTAGTGATGCCCAATAGTTCTGACTTAAACACAGACTGCCAACCATACCATTCCCAAGGTGCTCCTTTATCTTTGTTTTGAAAATGTGGTTTTATCTGTTTATGCTGAAATTAAACAAGGCATAAATGTTCTTTCATCTTGATATCTCATTTGGTTAAGTTGCAAAAAAAAATACTTAGTATATGTGGTGAGTAGAAGTCTTACTTCAAAACTCATCTTTAATCCTCATCCCACTGCCACAGTGGAAATACATTTTTAATTTGAAATCAATTTTTTTTCTCTTAGTGTTACTTCTGGATGTGTAGACTGTGTCATGGGATCAGTAAGGAAGGTAGTAAATCTTGTTTTCTAAGTCAAATATCCGCAATGTAATATTTCTACTAAGATATCCATAATGGTCTCTAGTCACTGGCCATTGATCCACCCAAAATGCTGTAAAGATGCTCTCTATTCATATTTTTTTCTAGCTCTTACAGGATTGTAGTTACCTTGATTACTACCTTGCTCCAACTGGCTGTCTTTGAATCCTTTTGCCCCCTGAACAGTCTAACAAATAGAAAACACCATTTATAAGGATCAGCTTGCTTACACACATTATATAGACAATTCTTTATTAGAGTCTTGCCAGTTTTTATCTCCTGGTTCTATCCAGGCAGTCATGTAAAACTGTGTTTTTCTCCAAAATTTTCCAATCCTATAAGAAGTGGTTGCAGACACCCTTTCCTTGGAATCCCATTCATTCTTGCTTCTCCCACTGAATTTCTTGGCCTTCTTAAGCCTAGAAGAGTCTTTTTGAGTCTTGGAAGGAAGCAAGGAAAAACATATTGCTGCTACTAATTCTGTATCCTGATAAATATTTTTGTCTCTGCTATGGCTCTTTTATATTCCTTTAGGTGACTAGGGTTTAGGAAATTAAAATCCAGGAATGGGCTTCCATTTTTTATGTGCTCTATTTTATGGCATATTTTCCTTGAGGCAAACTAGCATGGAATGGCTTGGATGATTTAACAGAAAAAAGACAGCAGAGGTAATAGGAAATCATATTTCAAAAACAATCTTGAGTTACATGTAGTATATATGAATATTAAGAATGGAGAGAAAAAGAAAAGAAGAAAGTGGTTAATAATTCTTGGAATAATTGTAAAAATTAATAGCAGAGAATCCCTAAATAAAACTCAGAACCCTTGAAAAACTGACATGAAACAAGGATAGAAATAATGTGCTGTGATAAACACTAAGGAGAGCAGAATCACAAAGAGTTTTGTTAAATTAACAAAGAACACTTAGTGACCAAACATTTTTGTTCTTGTTGGTTGCCTATTGTATGTGAGGCACTAGCATAGTGCCTGAGAATCAAAGCATCAGGAAGCCCTATTTCTTTCCCCAAGGAGTTCAAAGACCAATGATAAAGACATTGAAATACATAGAAAATATATAAGTATATTTGTGTGTATAAGTATCATAAGTATAAAATACAAACTTGAAGGGATTCTCAGAGTGTTGATATACTAACAATGGGGATGGTGATTGCCTGTGTGTGTTTGTGTGTGTGTGTGTGTGTGTGTGCGTGCACACACACATGTATTTGGTGGTTTCTGTGTGGAATGACACCTGCACCTGTGTTGAATTTTAGAAGGCACAAGAAGATAGGTAGATAGTAGGGAATGTGTAAATTTACAAATCCATAGGCTATCTGTATATAAACAAAAATAAGACCATCTTAGAAAACAACTATGTTACTATGAAATTGTCTTTCTCCCATTATCTCTCTCTCCCCCCCCACTCTCTCTCTCATGTGTGTGTACACATAAACACATATATAATAATTAATGTTAGCTTTAGAATGAAATTATTTTGTTTCTTTTTTTAAAAAAACTAACATAAGACATGAGTTGTCAGGGTTCTATGTTTGGATTTACTTTCTTATTGATACTTGGTGATTGCTGAAAATGTAAAAGAAGAGAAATAAACGAGAGTGCTTAAGGAAGGAGAGAATTCAGTCCCCTTCCTCCATTTATTTATTACACTTAGTATGTACTATGAACTAACATACTTGGGCAGGTAGACAATTTATAGTTCTTGCCCTCAGAGTACTCAGGCTCACAGTGTAATGGCAGAATAGAGAGTGCTAAATTGAAAATTATGCAATATGAATTTATAGACCCGTGAATAAAATACTGAGGAAATCTGAGGAGAAAATGGCTATCTCACTGGGACAGTTCTCAAAGTTTTCACCCAGGAGTTTATACTTGAGTTTGTACTTTGTATACAAAGACAACAAGTGATCATTCAAAAGAGATGAGAGTAAAGACAATCCTGGCGGAAGAAAAAGCACAAGATGTGGAATTTCTGATTCTAGCTAGAATGAAGTAACCAGTACTAAACCAGCCCTACCACGGTGGACAACTACATAAATAAGTGAATGAACTACGTGAATCAACTTTCTACCGACATTAGTCGGTAGGCAGAACAAAATTGTTTTACAGGAGAGAAGGAATACTAGCAAGGTAAATCCCAAAAAAGTACTCTAACAGAGGAAACTGATTGTTGATATAGTAATTAAAACTTATTCCAAAACATTTTTAAATGAAAAGTAGTTTCAATGTTTCCTTTTCTTTGTTTTGTTACTGGGGAACCAAGAAGTTGAGTAGATGAATGTGTAACTATGTTTAATTTATTTCATACTTACTACCTGATAAGAACAGTGCTCAATGTATTATACACTCCTGGTCAAGGACTGAATTTAAGAGGGTGTAGCAAAGTAGCTGGAGTTAAAACATTAATTTAGTGGAGCTAAGATGATAGGACTAATCTGAGGAGAGGCTCAGTTGGTTAAGGGTCTGACCCTTGATTTCGGCTCAGATCATGATCTCAGGGTTTGTGAGTTTGAGACCCGGATCGGGGTCTGCACTCTTACCAGCAGGTGCAGAGCTTGCATGGGATTTTCTGTCTCCCTCTCTCTACCCCTCCCCCTCTAAAAAATAAACAAATAAAAAGAAAAAAAAAAAAGAAGAAGAGTTGGAGGAAGTGTGAAGCCTAACATAACCCCAGGGATATTGAAACTATTTTTCAAGATGGCAAGAATTCGTGAAACGCCAAGATATTTTATAATGAAACTGTACTTTTTAAGATATGGAAAGCTTAATTCATATGTTCTTTTACAATCTTTTTTAAATATTTAGGATCATTATTCCTGGTAGATAAAGAAACAGCTAAAGACTTGCATGCATATTCAACAGAATACCTAAGTAACACTGCCTCTTAGAGGCAGAAAAGCCTGTGTTCGCTGTGCTACGAGTAATATTTGTGATATAAACTACAGATAGGTTAGTTCATAAATTATGATTTTATATTGACCCTGCCCTCCTAAAGCATCTGTTCTTTTCAGACAAAAAAAAAAAAAAAAAAAAAGCAAGGAAGCATGTTTACAGCACAGCATGTGAGGAAAGATTTAGTATTTTAGCTTCATCTTGCCCATTGGTAGACTTGAGTAATTTTTATATTACAAGGAAAAATGGATCCAGAGAGTCTGATATTAAATCCCTAGCAGGGCTCCAAAATGTCAGTTGGATCTTAAGCTAAGCCGTGTTCCTGTGTAAGCTCCATAAAGGGATTGCTGTACCTGTGTATTGATTAGCCACCTGTGGGAGATTGCATTCTGCAGGAAAGATAAACACCTACTTGGGGTCCTATTCATTGAAAGAAGGCACTTATTTAAGTGAGGAAATCTAAAACTATTTTTCTTAATCTTGACATAGGCATTTTTTTCCTAAATTATTTTTTTTTTATCCTGTATGATTAACCATAGGAAAATAGAACCTAGCTCACAGTTTTCCTCAATTTTATATCTCCTGCTCTCACTAAATGTGACTATAATGTCCACGAAGACATCTTAACTCCACAAATAATTGACCTCTTCCACTCTCATTACCTTCAACTCAGCTTTCGATGAGCTGTAAGTCTCTGGGGCAATACTGCTGCGTGTGACAAATACACACAGAAATTGCAATCTGTGACCATTACCTCACACTCTCTCAGCTTGCAATCTGATACTTTTAACTCTCACTACATATTTCTCTGATTTTTGATTCCTTCATTTATTGATTCAAGCTACGGAGATCATACCAGTGCTATTTGATAGTAACTCCTTAAACACACAAAGTTGGATGCTGAAAAATTATACACAGTTGGCCAAACTATGTACCTTTAAGGAGCATTATGTAGTGTATGCATTCTCAATTAACCAGATTGTATGAATATTAAGAATGATAAAAAGGGGCTCCTGGGGGGCTCAATCAGTTGAGCGACCGACTCTTGGTTTCAGCTCAGGTCATGATCCCAGGGTCCTGGAATCCAGCCCCACATTGGAATCTGTGCTGAGAATGGAGCCTGGTTAAGATTCTCTTTCTTTTTGCAGCATCTTAGTGGTTCAGTTCATTGAGCATCCAGCTGGTGGTTTGAGCTCAGGTCATGAACTCCCAGTTGGTGGGTTCGAGCCCCATGTCTGCATCTGTGCTGGCAAGTACAGAGCCTACTTGGGATTCTCTCTCTCTCTCTCTCTCTCTCTTTCCCTCCCTGCACCCCTTCATGCTTTCAGTGTGTCTCTCTCTCTCAAAATAAATAAAACTTAATTTTTTTCCTTAAAAAAAAGTTTCTCTCTCTCTCTCTCCTCTCTCTCTCTCTGCCCCTCTCTTCCACTCAAGTATGCTCTCTCTCTAAAATAAAAAAAATCTATTAAAAATGATAAAAGACTTTATTTGCTGGGTCCTGTGGGAACAAAAAAAGGAAGGAATAGCAAAATCTGTCTAGAGGGTTAAGGATTATTTTAAGAGAAAGTGGTCTCTGAACTGAGTCTGAGGTAGGTGGGAGGAGCCCAAGGACCCACGCTGTAAAGCGGCACAAAGGCCCGAGATGCCCTGTGGGTTCAGGGATTATGTTGCATCGCGTCTGTAAGTGTAAAAGATAAGGTTGGAAATATGCCCTGTGTTCCAATCATAAAGAACCCTGGGTCCCGCGCTAAAGATTAGGAACCGTGCCACTTTGCAAGCTTTAGAATTTGGCTTCGGTTACCATTAATCAGAACTGGAGTCAAATTCAAGAAGGAGATCTAAATCTTTTTTTTCCTCACTGCCCTTCCTCTAATCTCTTCCGACCTTCAAGTCCTATTTCAGAAGTGTGAACCACAATACCTGGCTGAATGATGGAATAAAGTTTCAAGTTAGACAACATAATTATGGTGTTGTTAAAACCCATTAATCATAGTCAGTCTACCTCCACCCTCTTGATTATTAAACAATAGAAATATTGAAAGATTGACCTCCCATTCAAATGAAAAGAAAAATGACAGCTTCTCCCAGGAAATCATGTACTGGCATTTATTGTCAGTTAGGGCCATGCGGAAAATAGATATTCCAAGGAAATGTTAATGTCAAAATTTCTATTTAAAACTATGAGCAACATTTATTGGAAAGCATGTATTGGTGTATAAACATACACCAATTTATCTTTTGATCCCTCTCTTTATCTCTTTCGCTCACTTTCGTTTCTTACTGTCTTGGCATCCACCTGTCTCACAGAAAGAAACCACCTCACCATTCCCGTATGAATGGTTGTCCTTTATCAACTTAATTTTGGCTTCTGTCCACACAGATGGAGTTTCACGTATTTCATGAATTTGCAGAATGCGCTCCTGTGTCCCATTTGATATTTTTGTTTCATATTTTCCAATAAAAAGTCCTCAGAGAGACAACCTGATAGGCTCCTCAGTTAATGAACTCTAATGTTTGCTTCTCCAACTTCTTGTCGTGCAGTATCTGCTTTCTGTGTCTCACCATTATCGACAAATTTCATTTCAGTGTTCACACGTGTCGTGTTCTCTTGCGACTGTCCCCAACTCCATCCCTACTTTACCTCAGCTACTTGGTTCACCTCAGCTCTTAGCTGAGATAAGGTGTTTCAGGAGTTCCCCTGACACCGGTTCCAAGCTTTTTCAATAGAGAAAATCTTTCTTTATCACATGTTGAGAGCCCATTTCAATAACCCTATTTGCCTTACAGTATATCTTCTAAAGTGTAGTATTTGTGAAGTCGGGAGTGGGAATGTTAACTGAGGCACCCCCAAGAAAGAACCTACTTTCTTTTGGCATCATATTCCATATTGCAGGATCTGCAATAGAGTAATGTGTCTGACTTCATTCTCTTCTCGACAAGGGAGAATGATTTACCTGCCTGGCAAGATCAGAAGGAAGTGGCCATGAGTGATTCTCATTGCAGAAACGCTATGTTCTCTCCTGCTTGCAGTAAAAGGGACACGGCAGGTTCTGTGCCTACAGATGAAGGTCTGCAGTTGACTAATACTGCTCACGACCAGGGAAATAACTATGTCTAACTTAGGCCCATTTGCCTACAGACCTAGCCATATTACCAAATCACTTTATCAGTTATGCAGGTGGTATTTCAATTTCCATTTTCCTGACTCTTTGTTTCTAATTTGGTTCTAAGCTTTAGAGGAAGACATTAAAGTATTTTTTTTTATAAGACCTCTGAGTCTCAAGGGGTAACAGCTAAACAGACTGGCAGTTACTTATTCTCTTTCGATCATTTCAGAAGTATATATATTGTTAAAGTTTTTATTTAAATTCCAATTACTTAAGACAGTGTAATATTAGTTTCAGGTTACAATTTTGTGATTCATCACTTACATACAACACTCAGTGCTCATCACAAGTGCCCTCCTTAATTCCCGCCACCTATTTAATACATCTCCCTACCCACCTCACTTCTGGTAACTTATCAATTTATTCTCTATAGTTAAGAGTCTGCTTCTTGTAATTTCCTCTCTCTTTTTTCCTCTATGATTCTTTGTTTCTTAAATTTCATATAGGCTTTGTATCTTTCTGACTGACTTATTTCACTTGGCGTAATACTATCTAGCTCCACCCACATCATTGCCAATGGCAAGATTTAATACTTTTTTATGGCTGAGTAATTTATGTATATATATGAATATATATACACATAGAATAATAGGGTAGTTATATTTTTAACTTTCTGAAGAACTTCCATACTGTTTTCCAGAGTGGCTGCAACAATTACATTCCCACTAATAGTCTAAGAGGGTTTCCCTTTCTCTGTATCCTTTCCAGCACCTGTTGTTTCTTGTGTTGTTGATTTAAGCCTTTCTGACTGGTGTGAGGTGATATCTCATTGTAGTTTTGATTTGTATTTCCCTGACGATGAGTGATGCTGAACATCTTTTCATATATCTGTTGGCTGTCTGTATGTCTTCTTTGGAAAAATTTCTATTCATGTATTTTGCTCATTTTTTAACTGGATTTTGATGTTGTTGTTGTTGTTGTTATTGTTGTGGTTGTTTGGGTGTTGAGTTTTATAAGTTCTTTGTATATTTTGGATAGTAAACTTTATTAGATATTTATTTGCAAATATCTTCTCCCAATCTGTAGGTTGTCCTTTAGTTTTGTTGATTGTTTTCTTCACTGTGAAGAAGCTTTTTATTTTGGTGAAGTCCCAATAGTTTATTTTTGCTTTTGTTTCCCTTGCCTCAAGAAACATATCTAGTAAGAAGTTGCAATGGCCAATGTCAAAGAGGTTCCTGCCTATGTTCTAGGATTTTAATGGTTTCTGGTCCATTTTTATGTCTTTAATCCATTTTGAACTTATTTTTGTGTATGGTGTAAGAAAGTGGTCCAATTTAACTCTTTTGCATGTTTTTGTCCAGTTTTCCCAACACCATTTGTTGAAGAGACTGTCTTTTTTCCATTGGATATTTTCCAAGCAGGAATATATTTTGAATATTTAATACATGTGTATTTGTGGGTAGGTATTCTTATATTTACAAAGATATTTTGTCTTTAAATTATATAGATAATTTAAACTTTTATACTATATAAACTGAATTTGTAACTGATTATATTACTGCCCAGACTCCTTTGGTGGTGCAGGGAAGGGAGTATAATATGAGAACAAGACAACTCAACAATGGAGATCTGTATATTTTGAAAAGGAAATAGTCACAGATAAACTGGTAAAATGAATGCTTCTATTTTCCCAATGATGCTTTTTACATGGCTTCATATAATAAAAATGTTTCCTTGTTTTATGAAAAATAAAATAGTTGTGAACTTTTTAAGCAAACTGAGAAGTGGTCTTCTTCTTGCTGGGTTAAAATGGACTTCTTTATTTGGAGGGAGAGTGGTGAACTACGTTCTTGTTCTTGTTGGGTCAGCCAGAGGAGTGACTGGCAGGCACAGCCAGTGCCTGAATGCAGGGATCTCCCTGAATGCAGGGATTGTGCAGGAGTGAGTTTATGACCTACAAAGAGTCAAGTTCCCTTTTCAGGTATTATAAGGCTGCTAGAGGAAATAAGAACCTATTATTGAGGTCACGGACCTTAAACATTATAAAAGCCTAGGACTCTCTAGGTTCACTGCTAAGGAAGAATGCATATTTAGAAGAAATGGAAACAAGCAGGCGATTTACCCAAGGGATACAGGAGTGTTGATGCATAGGGGCACTTGTACTCCAATGTTTATAACAGCACTTGCAACAATAGCCAAATTATGTAAAGAGACTAAATGTCCATCAACTGACAAATGAATAAAGAAGATGCGGTTTATATATACAATGGAATACTATGTGGCAATGAGAAAGAATGAAATCTGGCCATTTGTAGCAACGTGGATGGAACTGGAGAGTGTTATGCTAAGTGAAATAAGTCAGGAAGAGAAAGACAGATACCATATGTTTTCACTGTTATGTGGATCCTGAGAAACTCAACTGAAGACCAGGAGGGAGGGGAAGGGGGAAAAATTACAGAGAGGGAAGGAGGCAAACCATAAGAGACTCTTAAATACTGAGAACAAACTGAGGGTTGATGTGGGGGGGCAGGAAGGGAAAGTGGGTGATGGGCATTGAGGAGGGCTTCTGTTGGGATGAGCATTGGGTGTTGTATGGAAATGAATTGACAATAAATTTCATATTAAAAAAAAAAAAAAGCCAAGGGGGAAAAAAAGAAACAGAAGCCTAAAGACATTGCTTCACATCCTAAAATCCGCCTTGCATAAGGCCACCTCTACTCCATTTATTCTATATTATGAGCAAATGCATTTACTTTTTCCCCTTAAGCTGCTTAGAAAGGGCCTTCAGATACCTCTACAAAGAGTCCTGCCTCACACATAATAATAAACACATAACACATGAGTAAAGATTATTAAAGTGTAAAAATCATGAAATAAAAAAATTACGTAGGAAGAGTAGAAAATGATAGAGGGGTTAATGAAATATTATATTTGCTTTAACATTTTTTCCGCTAAAATGCTATATATTTTTAGGATGCAACAAGGAATACTTGGTGAATATTGGCATGATATAATGCATATATTAATCTTATTTTTATTGACTTTTTTCTTCAGATAACTCTAATACACAGTTGCAGAAAAAGATTCTAGTATTGCATTGAAGTTTTCCAGAAAAGACAACTTTGACATGAGTAACATGTCCCAAACTTCCAGTGAGGAAGTTGACAGACATATGACAAGTGTGTGCCACACATGGTGTGAGGGAACAATTATGGATTTTGCAATCATATGAAGCCACTGCTACCTGTATAGATGAAATTGTGTCTATGTAATTATTACAAAATATTTTAGTTATCCCAACAACTTTACCTGGCAGTGATTTTTACCCCTTTTTCAAAGATGAGCAAACTGAGATCCATAACAATAAAATAGTTAACACCTCAGAACTAGAAGACTTGAGAGTAAATACTCCAATTCAGATTTGTCAGGCATAGTGCTCAAACTGGTTTTCAAGTCTTTGCTTTTTTAAGGTATACTTGTTTATTGACCAACACTCCAAGGGGAAAATGTGGCATTCAGATATTGCTAAAGATATAGAAAAGGAGAATCAAATGGAATGTGCTACGAAGTCTTGATTGAAACAATCAACACTGCAGTTGACCAAAGAAAGAGGTATTATTGTTTTTCAAATCTAAAACAGTAATAGTGAGAGCTCCCGAAGAAAACTTAACAGTTTTATGCAAGTTTTATGTCTTGCTGTGAACTGGACAGCGCCATAAATAAATATCATCAGGACAATTTCAGAAGAAAAAAGTACATATTTCATTTTAAAAGAAACCGTTAAGGTTATTTCGTTGTTTTCATCATTTTTATTCAGTCTCAACATTTATTCTTTTCATAAAAATGCATAAAAAGACAACAAAGATATTTTTGTAAATTAAAAGCATTTAATAGAATTTTTTCTTATTGTGTTATTACACTAAATTTCCATACAAAATTATCAAAAACTTTTCTCCCTTAATCTGTAACACAATGCAGTATGACAGATCATATTTTACCATCATATACCTAAATTTCTTAGGAGGTTCCTCATAACTTCTATACCATAGGGAGCCATGCATAGATTTATGAGTCGTTCAAATTTTACGTATCTTTAAAATGAAAATACTATGTTGCCTACATAACGCCAAAAAAATATTTTAGTCCTCAAACCATTCTATAAAATACTGTCCTCCCAAAAAATCAAGGGCAAAGAAAGATGAAATAATATATGTCAAGATATTTTTATTTATAAGGATGAATAATAGTTTAAAACTTCAAATCAGGCATGATAATATTAATGTGGCACTAAAATCCATTAATCAAAATCAACATGTTTTGTGGGTAAACAAAGAAACCATGGCATTAGTTACTTCATTAGTTATCATGTAGAAATAAACATGCCTGTAAGAATTAAGAATGAAAATTTGGAGCAAATTTCTGTGGTGCAACGTTTTACAGTGGTGAATAGATAAATGCATTTAAAGGTTCTTCTATTTAAAACCCTAGTGTGGCTCTTATTGTTAATTGTATTAAGACATGCCTTTCTTGCTAACTTCTCATAACCATTTTATAGGCATATTTTCTGAAGAGCAGCAACATGTTGCGATACAAAACTCTTGCTTGAGAATTTATGGCCTTTAGAAAGTGGTCTCAGTTGAGCCATAAATAATTATCACATTAGGTATATCTTGCGCAATATTTTTCCTCTGTTTTTGTTTCCTAGGTGGTAAAATAAGTTACAAGAACATGTAGAGCAATACATCTTTATGGAATTTTCTGACTCTGAGATATGTGATCACTTTTCTGGAATAATCAAGGATGAGTTGTAGATCTTCATAATAGTGGGATAATCATTTTTATGCCTTTATTAAAAGGATGCCATTAATTTTCATGTTTTCTATCATAAAATCACCCATTTGAAAAGAGATCCCAAGTATCTGTATGGAGGACCACCGATGAATGCCCTCTGCATGGTGATTATTGAACAAGGTTGTACTTGGAGTGTGACTTCCCTGGGAACATCACCTTTCCTTCTTGTTTTTCACTCTAACTTTTGTTGAAAACTTTACAACTGTTTCTTTTACATATGACTGAAGGATCCCATTAAAGTTAAAATAAAAGCATTTATCCCTATTGCACTCATTGGTTCAGATCAGCACCAGCTGGAATTTTCATGGTCTGTGGTTCTACAAACCAACATATTGAGGTCACTTTTGTTTTTCTGTTTGTTTGTTTGTTTTCTGTCAGTTGCGAATGATGGAAAATGTCAGTTCATGATGAGCAACAACTCCAAAAAGTGTGATGGCCAACTAATTTAAGCTGACACGTGGGTCTCCTGTTCACTTTAATGGTTTTGTACATTCCCAGATATAACGTGTCTTCAGAAAAAGCCAAAGGTGCCATCTTTTAACCTTTATTTGTGAGAATACTTCACCTCAGGGCCTTAAGAGGTTTTTACAGATTTAGCTGTTTGCAAAAATCTCAAAATTTACTTTATATTCTAGTGCTTTTAGACTTGATTTTAACCAGAATTTTATTTTTTTGAAAATATGAAATCCTCTGCATTCTATTTTCAATGCCCACTTTTGGCTTCTAAATTGCAGCATAGAAATAAAATCTAGAGGGGTACCTGGATGGCTCAGTCGGTTAAGCATCCGACTTCACTCAGATCATGACCTCACAGTTCATGGGTTTGAGGCCTGCGTTGGGCTCAGTCCTGACAGCTCAGAGCCTGGACCCTGCTTCAGATTCTGTGTCTCCCTCTCTCTCTCTGCCCTTCCCCTGCTTATTCTCTCTCTTTCTCTCAAAGATAAGTAAACATTGAAAAACAAAAGCAAACAAACAAACAAACAAAAAAAAATGAAAGTTAGGAATGAAATTTAGAGAATTACCTTAAATAGTTTACTAACACAAAAGAGACATACCAGAACTTGATCATAATTGCCTTTCACCTCTCAATAATTGGTATTTAATTTGATGAAAGTCCAATTTCAAAGTAATGTTGATGATAATGACCGATTTTCATTATAGTAAAATAAATTATGTGATGGGCTGAAAGTAAAGTCTGTTTCAGTACGTATTTAATCATTCACTGATAATATTTTGCCTTTTCTAATTTTTGAAATGGAGTTTTCCTTCATTGAATTCTATGCAGGAAATATCAGTAAAAATTAATATATCACCTTAAGAAAAATGTAGAGAGATATCATGGGAGCAGAACAACAACAGCAACACATACATAAAGAAAACCCCAAAATATAGACTACTCATCATACAACTGAGAATATAAGACAGTAGTATTTTCTTCTGCAAAGTGGTATTGTTTTACATGTGTATAGAGACATTTTTTCAGAAGTTTAAATTATAAATAATAATCAAACGAACAACAGAAATAAAAAGCATACTCTGCATAGTTTACCCAATTCTCACAGATTCAATGGACTATGATAAATGATGGTTGGGAGAAAAACCTGTTTTCCATGTCATGCTTATCCGAAACTTCAACAGCTCATTTAGCACTTTCCTGGTGAAGGCAGTAAACCTTAAGTAGATGTAGAAAAATAAGGAGAGAGAGGAGATAAAGATAGAGAACAGAGAAATTTATATGGAGAAATGAGATTGACTAAGAGAGTAGGGTTCTATGCAAAACCTAATCCGTGTTTCCTGGTTTCATCAGTGTCCCTTGTTCCTTGCCTTTGTGTGTGTGTGTGTGTGTGTGTGTGTGTGTGTGTGCGCGCGCGCGTGTGCGTATGTTTCTAAGTACCACTATTTCTATTTTCTTTCTGGGCCTATTTCAGCAGATTCTTTTGCAAAATTGAATATGTGTTTCTTGTCTTAGTGTCCCTTGTTGCTTGTTTGTGCATGTGTGTGTGTGTGTGTGTGTGTGTGTGTGTGTGTGTTTCTAAATACCATCATTCCTATTTTCTTTCTAGGTCTATTTTCGCATACTCTTACTCCAGGTGTTCTCCATCAAAGACTGTCACATTTGAGCATGCTCTCAGTCAGGTTGTGTTTGGAAGCCAGATTCGACGAGCTTCTCCTTGTGGCCTTATAATTGCCTACAGGAGAGCAATCAAACATATCAGCTAGAACAATCGCCTGTATCAGTTGGAAACCTTTCTTTAAATGAGTACGCCAGTCTAACACATTTATTTGGACAGTTATTTCTGTGGGAAAGAAATCATGTGTCCATCCCAAGGTTTCTTGAAGAGCGGGATGCATGGTTTTACAACTACAATATGTGAAGTACTCAGAAGGTGTGCCTTGTTCTTTTTATGCTGCTAAGTGAAATGATGTGAAAATCAATATTTGGGGACCTCTTTGAAGAAAATCTTCAAATCCCAGCCTGTCAAATATTGTTTAGCATTTTTGGAGCCTTTCTTCCTTCATAATAAACTAAGAAAGAGAACTACTTTGTGTTTACTAAATATATTTTCTTCTTTTCTTAAAAAAAATCGAAATGCACAGATGACCACAAATAACTCCAGACCACTATTTTGACTCAATTCCCCCTTTGTAAATTCAACAACAATAGCAATTATAGTTCGTGAAACAAAAAGACTATATAACACAAACAGACTACATGATTAGTGTGAAATGTGGCTTTTGATTTTGATAACAATCAGGATTTTCATGAAAACAGAACTGGCAGGGTACCTGGGTGGCTCAGTGATTTAGCGCCCTACTCCTGATTTCAGCTCAGGTCATGATTTCATGGTTGGTGAGATGGAACCCCACCCCTGTCGGCCTCTGCACTGACAGCGTGGAGACTGCTTGAGATTCTCTCTCTCCCTCTCTTTTTGCCCTTCTCCTACATTCTCTCTCTCTCTCTCTCTCTCAAAAATAAATAAATATTAAAAGAAAGAACTGGGAATTTAATAGCAGTACTAAGAACTCTTTTGATATTTAAACACATACACATAATAGGACAATGAAGAAACCTTATCATTTCAATCTTCTCTGTGATTTTTATATACCCTAAAAATACGTGCAGAAAAGGAAGTGTTTAAAGGATGAAATTACAACACTATATCCTTTGACATGAAATGTATCTCATTTAAGAAAGTGTACTGCCTTCAAGTCATGAAACTACTAAGTAATATTCTTTGGACACTTGTCAAACTGTGTTTTAAACAATAAGCTGGGGGCACCTGGGTGGCTCTAAGTTAAATGTGTGACTCTCGGTTTTGGCTCAGGTCTTGATTTCAAGTTTCAAGAGTTCAAGCCCTGCATAAGGCTCTGTGCTAACAGCATAGAGCCTGCTTGGGATACTCCCTCTTCCTCTCCCTCTGCTCCTCCTTTGCTTGCTTTCTCTCTCCTTCAAAATAAATAAATAAACTTTAAAAAATAAAAACAAATAAATAATCAGCTGGGATTACCCTTATCAAACTAATCTCTTGGTTTCAAACACTTAGTTTTCCAAAATTGGCAGTCCATAAGAATAGTGCCACTGTCTTATTCATCTACAAATCTTTACATATTTCTGAAGATATAAAAGATATTCATCAGTGCTTCTTGAACGAATCAAATAAAACTATAATCACACATGAACACACACGACCTCATACAAGATATAATTAATCTTGGGTGCTTCCCTAGATGCATATGTATGGCAACTCATCAGGAGATACACTAGGGAACAGGAGAAATTTTATATGCACCGTTGATAAACATTTTTAAAGAGAACTCCTAGTATCTCCTCTTTGACTGAATTTGCCATTTGGTGCTGAGCCGAGTGTATGCTTATTTGATGAATAGATTATACTAAGCAATCAGTAAGTTGTGAAGAGTATTGAGTATTCTTCCTGACTTTTTAAATATCAGTGAGGCAGAAGAGAGGAGTGGCTGGATACATGTTCAGTGTTCTAGCTAAAGCGAAATTAAGCATTTATGTTGCATGAACATTGCATACTTCTTCCTATTCAAGTAAGATGACTGTATTATAAACTCTATTTATTTTCCTAATGCAATTTGGAGAAATAAAGAGAAAATAAGGTGCAGAAACTTTTTTTATTCTCACTTATTGCCAAAAATGTCTCATGTAAAATCATTTGCAAAAGAATGGTCATTTAGGGAGAATTGAACTAAGAGACTTATTTTAGCTATCTTTTTACGCACACAGATTTTTATATTTATTTATATTTATATTTATTTATATATATTTTTATAGCATATAGTGCATAGTAGATGTGAGATGAGTATTTATTAAATTGTGCTGAAATCACAATTTCTTCTCCTCATTTTGTCTTTATTTCCCTAAAGTTATAATAAGGTTCAGAAACATATGTAACTAGAATATCAATTTAATTTGGTTCAATGCTGCACACATTTAAAAAGAATTCCAACCCACGGTTCATTGGTTAGATAATTCCTATTCTTTTCTTGAAAATGTTAATATATGGCCTCGAAGGTGAAATGCTTGAAGATAAGAATAAGTATGTACCATGAGTCTGGACAATAGAATCTAAGCGGAACTCTACTGTGGGTATGCTAGGAAAGCTTTAGCCTCCCTAGTAAATTAAAGAGACAGATTCCTGCTTTCTTCATGCCTTGAACATACATTAATACCAGGATGTGTGGCAAACATATGACTGATATGACCAAGAGAATGCAGGGACATTGAACCAATATAAGGAACTGCCTACTTCCCACTTGTTAATTAAGCAGGCTGTATATACATTGCTGTGATATTCTCAAACATTAAGTCTATTTGTCATTATTTAGGTTATTGATCCATTTTCATATATGTTTAATAAGTTCAGATCTTAGTAAAAATGAGAAAATAAAGGGGTACCTGAGTGGCTCAGTCATTTGAGTGGCCAACTCTTGATTTTGGCCCAGGTCATGATCTTGTGGTTTGTGAGATCGAACCTTGTGTAGGGCTCTGTGCTGACAGTGTGGAGCCTGCTTGGGATTCTCTCTCTCCCTCTCTGCCCCTCTCCCTCTCACCCTCTCTCTGTCTCTCTCTCTCAAAATAAACAGGTAAACATTTTTTTTAAATGGGAAAATGAAGAGTATGGTTAGATTATTCATTTTTCCCCAGAAATATTATTTATTAAGTGCCTCTTTTCATTCCAAGCATATCCTTGGCCTGACATGGATGAAAAAAAAATGAGCACAATAAAACACTGTTATCCTCATAATGTACAAATATTTACAAATACAGGCATACATTATTTAACAAGATAAAAATTTTAAATGCCAAAAAGTATAAAAATTATATATAATTTGCTCTAACAAAAGAACAATAAACCTAAAAATCAATCCAAATCAATGACTTTAAAAATATAATAATTTGAAAATATTTTAACAATCACCTAAACATTATTTAAGTTGTAAATTCTGGATATTAATGAAAATTAAAATATTACATATTAAAATCCATGTTACATTGGCCAAAGGTCTACTCAAATAAAACTTATAGCTTTAAAATATTATTATAAAGCCAAAATCAGTAGAATTAATGTTGGAAATAATTAAATTAAAAGATAGTAAACCTCAACTTATTAAGTAGGATACTGGGAAAAAAATGAACCTAAGTGCATAAAATATATAAATTAGGAAAAAATCTGAAAATAAAAACCTTTTTTATCAGCTCTAAAAGAACCTCCCCAAATTCCTCTTTCTTAAAAAACATATAGATGTATACTTTCTTTTTAAGAAGAAAATTATCCAATCATCATAAAACTATAAGAAAATAATAATGTCATAATCTATATATATAAAACTTTGTATATATAAACTTTATATATATAAATATAACTACATATAACTATATATTTATGTAAATTATATATAAAAATTATATAAAGTTTTATATATATATAGGTAATGACATTTCACTATTTCACTATTTATATTTATATGAATATAGTTATATTTATATAAATTTAGTTATATTCATATAAATATAGTTATATTTATATATATAGTTATATTCATATAAATATAGTTATATTTATATATATATAGTATATAATAGTAGTATATAATAGTATATAAAATATACTATATATATAAATAGTATATATATAGTATATATATATATATAGTATAGTATAGTATATATATAATTATATTTATATAAATATAACTATATTTATATATATATATAATTATATTTATATAAATATAACTATATTTATATAAATATAAATAGTTATATTTATATATATAAAATTATATATATATTTACATAACTTTAGTCCATGTGTTAGACTTATTGAGTGTGGCCATCCAGAACTTCTTGGGTAATGAAGATAAGAAGAAGAAAAGAAGGAAGGAAGGAAAGAAGAAGGATGGAAGGAAGGAAGGGTAGGAAGGAGTGAGGGAGGAAAGGAGGAGGGAAGGACGGGATGGAGGGAGGGAGAGAGGAAGAGAAGGAGAAAAGGAGGAAGAAAGGAAACAGAGAAGAGAGAAGGGAGGAGGAAAATGTATAAGCAAACAAAAACTTTTAGAAGCGGAAGGACTGATTTATTGGTTTCTTTGTTTTAATAATTGTTTTGACATGAAGTAACAGGACAGTTTCAGGTTTTATATGTCTTCTGAAAAAAATAATTGGTTAGCTCATTGTTTATTTAAAAATAACCAAGATTAGGCTTAGGCCAGAGCATAGGGCCACTCCCGGTTCTGAATAGGTCTGAAACAGGAACTGTAGAACAATAAGTAAAAGCTGAGATATTTTGGTTTCATTTTGGTTGTAGAGCGTGTAAGATTTACAGTAAAACTGAACAGAAGAGATTTCTCAGGGCACCTGGCCAGCTCAGTCAGTAGAACATATGACTCGATCTCAGGGTTGTAAATTCAAGTCCCACACTGGATGTAGAGATTACTTAAAACAAAGGAGAGAGAGAGAGATTTTTCATATGCCTCATACGTTCACACATGCATAGCCTCCCACATTATCAACATACCCCACCAGAGTTGGTATAACTGTAACAGTTGATGAACATACAATGGCACATTACAATCATCCAAAGTTCATTGTTTATAATAAAGTTCACTCTTGGTCTTTTACATTCTATAGGTTTGGTTAAATGCATAATGATGTGTTGCTATCATTACAGTATCATAGAAAATATTTTCATTGTTCGAAAAATCCTCTATGCTCAATCTATTCGTGTCCCCTCACCAAATAAAACCCGGGGCAACCACTGATTGTTTACTTTTTACTGTCTCCATAATTTTGTCTTTTATAGAAAGTCATGTAGTTGGAAACTTACAGTGTGTAGACTTTTCAGATTGCCTTCTTTTTCTTACTAATATGCATTTAAAGTTCATCCATGTTATTTCATGGCTTGAAAAGCTCATTTCCATTTAGCTTTAAGTAATATCCATCTGAATATGAACAATTTTTAAATACATTCACCTATTAAAGGCATCTTACTTACTTCCAAGTGTTAGCAATTAGTCATAAAGCAACTATAAACATTCATGTGCAGGTTTTTGTGTGTACAGAAGTCTTCAATTTGGAGGCTGAACGCGAAGGAGCACAAGGGCTACATCTTATGGTAAGAGTATGTTTGGTTTTGTGAGAAACAGCCATTAAAAAACCAAATAAACAAAAACAAAAACAAAACAAACAAACAAACAGAAACACTGTTTTCCAAAGTGGTTATAGCATTTTGTATGCTACTAGCAATGCATGGGGATTCCTTTTCCACATTCTCACCAGCATTTGGTGTTGATGGTGTCTCAGATTTTGTCCATCCCACTAAGTGTATAGTGTATGAACAACATTGTTGTTTTAATTTTCATTTCCCCTTATGGCATGAGGTTTTGGACACCTTTTTAAAAGCTTACCTGTCATCTAAATATCTTCTTTGGTGCAATATCTGTGGATATCTTAGTCCCATTTTTTTTTTAATCCACGTTGCTAGTTTTCTAATGCTGAGTTTTAAAAGTTTCCTGTGTATTTCAAATAACAGTCCTTTAACAGAAGTGTCTTTTGAAAATATTTTCACCCAGTCTGTGGTTTGTCTTCTCATTCTCATTCTCTTGTTATTGCCTCTCACAGAGTAGAGGTTTATAATTTTACTTAATTTTAGCTTTTCAATTATCTCATATAATATTATGCCTTTGGTGCCATATCTAAAAAGTCTTATATACAAGATCATCACCTAGGTTTTCCTCTATCTCCTAGGCATTGTATAGTTTTGTGTTTTACAAATAGGTCTGCAGTCAATTTTGAGTTAATTTGTGAAGGGCATACAACCTGGGTCTTTTATTCTTTTGCACACAGATATTCAGCTGTTCTAGCACCATTTGTTGGAAGACTATCTTTGCTTCATTATATTACCTTTATTCTTCTGTCAAAGATTGCTTGGATATATTTATGTGGGCCTTTTTCTAGTCCCTCCATTCTGCTCCATTCATCAGTTTCCTGCTCTTTTACTGAAATCACACCTGTCTTGATTAGTGTAGATTCTAGTAAGTCTTGAAGTTGGGTTGCATCTGTGCCCCAAATATGTTCTCCTTCAATATGGTGCTGGCTATTTATTCTGAGCCCTTTCAGTTTCAGCAAAACTTTTATTTATTTATTTATTTATTTATTTATTTATTTATTTATTTTTAAGTTTTTAAAATGTTTATTTATCTTTGAGAGAGATAGACAGAGAGCAGGGTAGGAGCAGAGAGAGAGACACACACAGACTCTGAAGCAGACTCCAGGCTCTGAGCTGTCAGCACAGAGCCCGACATGGGGCGGGAACTCCCGAGATGGGAGATCATGACCTGAGTCGAAGTCAGACACTTAACCGACTGAGCCACCCAGGCGCCCCTCAGCAAAAACTTTAGAATCAGTTTATCAATACCCACATAACTTGCTGGGATTTTGATTGGGATTACATTTAATCTATAGATCAAGTTGGAAAAAACTGACATCTTGACAATATTGAATCTTCCAATGTATGAACAGGGACTCTCTATGTAATTAGTTCTTTTGTGGTTTTGTTTATCACAGTTTTACAGTTTTTCTCACATAGATCTTGTACATATTTAATTAGATTTATTCCTTGCTATTTCATTTTAGGGATGACAAATGTAAATGGTATTATGTTTTTAATTTCAATTTTTACTTTGTTCATTGCTGGTATATACAAAAGTAATTGACTTCTATATATTAACCTGGTATCCTGACACTTTGCTATAGTCACTTATTAGTTACAGGATTTTTTCTGTTGATTCCTTTGGATTTTCTACATAGACAATAATATCATATGTGGGCAAAACATTTTTTTATTCATTGTTCCAAATCTTATACCATAGATTTCCTTTTTTATTGAAACATATTTGACATATAACATTGTGTAAATTCAAGGTGTAAAATATATCCATTTCATATATTTATATATTGTAATATGATTGTTACCGTAGCAACAGTAGCTCTACTGTGTCACATAATTACCAGGGGTTTTGCGTCCCTTTGTGTGTGTGTGTGTGTGTGTGCACGCATTGGGAAAAAATTAAAATCTGGTCTCTTAACAAGTTTGAGTATTGTAATACAATATTGTGGTCTATATTCTATATTCTTTATTTATTAAATTAGCTAGAACTTCAAGTATGATGTTGAAAGGGAATAGTGAAAGGAAACATTTCTACCTTGTATCTGATCTTAATGGGAATGTTTCACGTAAACAGGAAGTATGACCTTAACTGTATGTTTTGTAGACATTCTTTATAGAGTTGAGGAAATATCCCTCTATTTTTATTTTACTGGGATTTTTTTTAAAATCGTGAATGGATGTTGGATTTTATATTCTCATTATGCATACGTTACATCTTTTACAGTTGTCCCAAATTCCTAGAAATTTTGTTCCGTTTTCTTCAGTTTTTGCTCTCTACCTTTTTGTTTTTCAAATCTCTATTGATATACCCTCAAGCACAGATATTTGTTGTTCATCTATATCCAGTCTACTAATAAGCCTATCAAAGACCTTCTTCATTTCTGTTCATTTGTTACAGTGTCGTTGATGTTGTCTTGTTGCTACCATTTCTTTTGGTTCTTTCGGAGTATTTCCATCTCTCTGCTTACATTGCTCCTCTGCTTTTGCATGCAGTCTACTTTATATATTACAGCCATTACCACACTAATCATAGTTGTTTTATCTTCCCCATATGATAATTCCAACATCCCTGCCTTGTCTAATTCTGATGGTTTGTCTCTAAAAAATGTATGCTTTTGCCTTTTGTTATGTCTTGTAATTTTTTTCTTAATAGTTGGACATGATGTACTGGGTAAAAGGAATTGCTGTAAATAGGCCTTAGTTAATGTGGTGATGAGGTGTGTGTAGTGGGGAGGAAATGTTCTATAGCCCTGTAATTAAGTCTCACTCTTTTAGAGAGCTTATGCTTCAGAACTATGAAGTTGAAAATTTTTCTGTTTTTGCCTTTTCGCCTCTTGGAGACAGGATGACTAGAGTGGGCTGGAGTTGGTTTTTTTTTTTTTTTTTTCCTTTGCCCAAATAATTTAAGGTCTAAGAATATTCCAGCAGGTTAGACCTTGGTTAACTATATTCTCCTGAGGGCAGACCTTGTTAAAGAAAACAGAGTGCTCTGGTATATTCTTAAATGTCCCTTTTTCTGTTCCCCTGCCAGAAAATAAAGGGATTTTTCTCCAATATATACTGTGGGAACCTGCACAAGTTCCTGAAGATAAATTTCACAACACTGTGGGGGCCTCCCCATGAGTGGGTTCCCCTGGAGTTTTTAACTGTCAAACTCATCTGCACTGAGCTTCCAGTAACTTGTCAATTACAGCTCAGGTTTTCCCGTCCAGGAAGTGATTCCTGGGTTGGTTTTTGCTCTGCCCTGGTAAACTCTGACTCCCTATATTCACCTGGTAGTCTCTTTGATCTTGGGTTTGACAGTTTGCCTGGTGTCCTGCCTTCTCTTGAAGATCCAAGAAGAGTTGTTAATTTTCAGTCTGTTCATCTTTTTACTTGTTGTTCAGACAGAGTTGCAACTTCCCAACTTTAAAAATGCTGACATTCAAATATACTCATGTTGATCAATAACTTATTACATTTAATGACAAAACTGTGTTTTTCAGGAACGTTTTGTTATGATCTCATCAAAGGAATGGATTGTCATTTACAGAGTTTAATGATGCCCTTTCTTTTTTTTTTCTATTTTTTTAAGATTCTTGAATAACAACCTCTACCCATTAGGCTGCCTATAAAATGTAATGGTTAACTATTAATTTGGGGCACATTTTCTGGAAGAATTGTATCAAAATGAATGAAAATATAACTACACTACAATATAACAACGTGGAAAATTTTTGTTCTTTCTGGTTCTCACTTTAGTAGGAAAGCTTTGCCAATTGATGGTTGTATACTACAAAAGACTAAAGCAATATGGGTATTTCCCATTAAAGAGTTAAATTAATTCAGAGAGTACTGTCCAGAGGAAATATAAAACCTGAGTTCTAAACACTTTTCATTATTAAATACCCCCATGACATCATTGGTGCAAGTGGAGTTGTTAAACTATTGTCATGCGTAATTTCTAGTTTATATAATAATGGAAATCCCACCCAGATTCTTCTTGTACTTTCAATTGATATTTTTAGTCTTCCTGTTGTAAATTAGTATAAAGACCTTGTACTTTGTATTATGCTGTATACTGTTAACTTACAAAGTTTCCATTTCACAGTGAAGGATTTTGCTTTGCAACATTGTCCAATGTTATGCCTCCATGAAATTAAATTGATTAAGCTCTCAGAAATCTTTGGAATATTAGCATGAATTCATTTGTAACCAATAGATTATAAATACATGCAGTATTCCTTTAATTTTTAAAATGTTATTTTTAAAAGAAATTTCTATTAAAACATTGTTTCTGAAAGAAAGTCCCCATCACTTATTCTTATATTTTTTTGGTGTGGGGAGGAGCAGTATTTACCATATTCTTCGCTTACATTAGAGACCTTTGAGAGACCTGAGTATTTATACAATGCCTGTCATGGGAATGCTGAACTTATTCATTATATCCATTACATCTCATTGTATATCCACTCACCCAAAATTTGTTGCCATGAAATGACAACGATGTTATAGTTTGCTATTCTATGGCTTGGAAAATAGGTTCGGGCTCAGCATTTTGTTGAGCTGAGCTAAGTTTGATGATCTCCCCTGGGCTCATGCATGGAGCTGCAATAAACTCTAGATCACCTACAAGTCGAGCCTATGACCGTGAGACAAGCTATCCTATTCTTCACATGATTATCTCGGAACGCAAAGAGTTTGAACAGAGACATGCAAAGCTTTGGTACTTACCTTTAGAACTGATACAACAGAAATTCCACCACACAGCTATTGGCCAAAGCCGAATACAGGGCCTAGTTAATTTCCAGGGGAGGATAAATAGACTCCAGGAGCAAACTACAAAGAATTGTAATCATGTTTGCAATTTACTACAATCACTTTCCTCTCTGGTTCAATGCACATGCTGGAGGTTTTAACCAGAGAAAAAGCTTATTTAAGAGAAGATATTTGAGAATTTCAATATTTTATTGTTTTTTGAAGAAGTTTATGAAAAACAGAAAAAGTTATGAAAAATTTCCTCATGATTTATGAAAACCATGGTGTATTGATGAGATTTGTTTTTTATATGTTGTGAAAGGGGTTTTGATTTTTCTAGGAGAGTCAATCCTAGGCTTACAAGGACTTTCAGTTTCCAGAACGGAAGGAGCAGAATCATCATAGCCCAGCATGTTGTGTCAGCAGATCCCAGCAGCTACACATAAGCTGAACAAAGACGTAGAGCAAACTCTGCTCTGCAGATGAATGGGAAATAGTGAGGAGCTTTCTCTCTCTCTCTGTGTGTGTGTGTGTGTGTGTGTGTGTGTGTGTGTTGGGGGAAAGGGTGGATTGGACTTCTGTTAACTGCTGGCCACACATGCCTATTACTCATGCAGCAGAGGTGTCCTGGCCCACACCCAGCAAATTTGCTGAGCCCTATTTCAGCAATTTTGGATATGAGGTCTACTTATAATGTCATAGGGCCATATGCCTGTCTTTGAGAGGGGTTCTAGTGTTGTAGATGAAGTTCCACGCCCCTAAATTTGAGGGATGTTACATGGCAGTACAACATACCCATGTTACATGATTATTTAACATTTCAAATGTATTTTATATTGTCTTATTTGTATTGTAAACTTAATCATGTGGTTTCTTTATTTCCTTCTCAATGATTAACAGAGTCACTTATTAAATGTGGTAATTTCAATAAATATACAGAATTTAAGAAAGGTGAATCAAGATAGGACCAAGCACAGATAGCTAACCAGAATGTAGCTGATGCTGGTAGTCACTCTGGGGTCATCAGTGACAAAGGAAAGAAGGTATACAGAAGGGAATGGAAGGACCCTGGGTTTTTGCCTTTTGGAGAATATCTGTTTTATTAGGTTGTGTAATGCAATCAAACATAACACAATTCTTTTTTTCTTTTTCTTTTTATTTTCTTTCTTTTCTTTTCTTTTCTGTTCTTTTACTTTTTCAAGTACTTCAACAGATCCTTCAAGCTAACAATATTACATTTTGGCAAACTATAGAAGGAGCTCCATTATAAACTCTATTTTAGAACTGATTTGTGATAAAATCTATCAGAAAAGAAATATAAAGGGTAGAATTAACAAAGTAATGAAATACAGCAATCCAATTAAAATTAACATCACTTTCCCTCATCAACTGGGAAAATGAAACAGTCTAACAGTTAGCTTAACAGCATGAGACACCAAAGAAGCTGTAACATTGCTTTCTCTATCCATGAGCTAGGGTACTGGCACAGTGATAATAAGAGTATTTTGCATTTAAATGTTGTCTTACTTTGCAAAAACTTTTTGTTAATGATAATCATTCTTAGAATGCTACTGAAATGAAGGTAGGTAAGAAGATTTTTATCCCTACTTAAAATGAAACTCAGAGTAGGTTAAGAGAGCTAATATGCTTATGAATTTTAATTCTTTGGGTCTAATAGTTCCTACAGTTGGTACCCATTACCTGTTAAATACTTTGGGAAACTGAAAAGTATCTGTAAATTTAACTTACTTTGGAAATAGATGATTGCCTGACCTATAATGTAAACTTATAATATTTAATTTCCAAAGGCTTGTAAGGAATACTTAAACCATCTCATGTTGTGAAGTATTTCTCCCTTCCTTCCTTCCTTTTTTCCTTCCTTCCTTCCTTTCCATCTTTCTTTCTTTCTTTCTTTCTGCACAGGTGAGTATGCACAGGAGAGGGGCAGAGATAGAGGGAGAGAGAGAATCCCAAGCAGTCTCCAAGCTTAGCACAGAGTGTGAGCTCATGATCATGAGAGTATGACTTGCGCCAAAATCAAGTCAGATGCTTCAGACTGAGCCACCCAGGCCTCTCATGGAATTGTTTCTGAATTAATAATGGAAAATATTATTTGGTGACTTAAAAAAAAAAACAAAATAAAACTCCCGTAGTCTGCTTATATTTCTAGAAAATACAATTTTAACACTAAAGAAATTCTTATTCCTTCACTAATGATTATGAATTGAAACTGGATCTGCCCATCTGTGACCTATGTCAGTTTGCATGGCTTACACTTAGAGTGAGGAATCCATGTTTTGGTTTTGCTTCATAAGTTGCTTAACTTTTCCCTCAATTTTCTGCTCTGAAAAGTTATGATCTGTTCTACCTTGTCTCACAGTTGTAAGACTAAAATATCTGAAAATATTTTTTTATTATTTACTGTTTAAAGTTTATTTATTTTGAGTGAGAGAGACTGAGCATGAGTGGGGGAGGGTCAGAGAGAGAGGGAGAGAGAGAATCCCAAGTAGGCTCCATGCTGTGAGCACAGAGCTTGACTTGAGGCTTGAACTCATGAACTGTGAGATCGTGATCTGAGCCCAAATCAAGAGTCAAACGCTTACCTGACTGAGCCACCCAGGTGCCTGTGAACATATTTTTAAACATTTTAATAGTCTACAAATGTAAACAAACTTCAGTAACTTCAAATACCATACTTTTAACTATGAGATTGCTCTAAGACTTCCTCAAAACTCTTTTGGTTCATTGACTTCTCAAGAAACTTATTCTGGAGGCACCAAACCAAGAAATTCTTCAGCTGTATAGAGTTTCATCCCCAAAGTCACCTTCACAATCTTTCCATAAAAGTAATGTAATAAAAAATTATTTTATATGTACTTTTTATTGATAAAATTTAAATGTTTAAGTATTATCATTTAAATGTTGCCATTGATAACGTGAAAAACTTGAAGGCAAGGGTCTCTCGATATAGTGACAATATAAGTAAAAAGCAGGTCAAAATTAATAAGCAGTGAGATGAAAACAAATCACTGTACTAAGAGTTAGGGCACTTATAGTTTCCACTTCGTGTAATGACCTTCAGCAACACACTTCACTTCCCTGGGGCTGGCTCCCTCTTTTCTATTATGAAAAGGTTACCCTAGATAATTTTAAGGTCTCCTCTAACTCTAAATTCTATGAAGCTTTACATGGTTCTCCCACAATGCTTCATATTTTGTTGACATATCAGCAGGGAACTTCACACTTCATTGGAAATCCATTAAAACAATTACCATGTCATTAGTGAAGACTTTTAATTATGAGCTTAGTAACCTAAAGAATTCACTGTGATAGGCAAGATTAGCTCTGTGAGCATGAGCTACATTGAGATGCATTGAGTGGAGAGATGTCTTTCCTTTGGAGAATTTGAAGCTGTCATTCACGAAGCAGTCACTATTGTTGATTAAGCCTGTCAGCTGAAAAGTCAGGGAGTGGGGGAAAGATTGATAACCTTTCAGATAGTTTCATGACCAGAAATTCCCCCCAAATGAATGAAACTTTGCTTCATTTGACCTGATACAATGAGCATTGGGAGTGATAACACTATGAAGAGACATCGCAAAACTGACAAGGAGGGGGAAGAGTGTAGGTGTGAATTCATAGTTAAAATAAGGAGATCAGAGTTCTGACTATAACTGCCAAACTAGAACTTATGGCACAAGCCCTGATGAAAACTCCCTGCGTGTCTATCCTGTTTTCACATATTATGTGCTTCCATTATAATAACGATGTCCCTGGAGTGCTTGGGTAGCTCAGTCGGTTAAGGATCTGACTTCGGCTCAGGTCATGATCTCAGGGTTCATGAGGTCTGTAGCCAGGTGTCAGCTCAGAGCCTGGAACCTGCTTCAGATTCTCTGTCTCCATCTCTCTTTACTTGCCCCTCCCCCGCTTGTGTGTGCTCCCTCTCTCTTTCTTAAAAATAAACAAACATTAAAAAAAAGGGGGGGGGGCGCCTGGGTGGCTCAGTGGGTTAGACGTCCGACTTCAGCCCAGGTCATGATCTCACGGTCTGTGAGTTCGAGCCCCGCGTCGGGCTCTGGGCTGATGGCTCAGAGCCTGGAGCCTGCTTCTGATTCTGTGTCTCCCTCTCTCTCTGCCCCTCCCCTGTTCATGCTCTGTCTCTCTCTGTCTCAAAAATAAATAAACATTAA